>NW_013171849.1:281524-482487 GCF_000151665.1 Blastocystis hominis
TGGTATATTCGTATTCGAGGGACAAAATGAACGTCGGCGGGAATTCATTCATTCATTCAATGGATCAATGGATTGAACAGCCTTTCTATTCTTATCAGTATTATTGAGTGTGAATGATGAATTGATTCTTTACGATATTCAACATTCATTTGCATTTTGAATCAGCTATCCTTGATCCATTGATTGATTGATTGAGTGAATGAGTGAGTGAGTGAGCGAATGAGTGAATGGTTTGTGTGATATTGAAGAATACGACATTCCATCCAAATATCGAATTGTGAAACCACGATTGATATTACTACTAACTACAACTATCAAGTATCAAACACATCCGATTTGACTCCATTATTATCAAATTGATAAATCCATGTTTTGTGACTCATTGATAAACAAACAAACAAATGATAGTTGGATTGATTGAATGGTGAATCCAATATGATTTCCAATGCTATTCAATCGGATTCTATTCTATTCTATTCTAGTTTCATTACCTTGTTTTATCCATTTCACCTCTATTTGATTCTATTCTATTCTATTCTATTCTATTCTATTCTATATATACAGTGATCGATTCCTATTCAATAAATCAATATCAATCATTGTATTGTATTGTATTGTATTGTATTATCTACCGATTTAACAATGGATTCACAAATGTGAATAATCATCCAATATCAATCGATTCCAACTATTCCATTGTGTCACTATCAAATCCAATCTTATTATTCATGATTATGATTATTCGAAGCAAGCAGTTTCCTATCAATATTGAACAAATCCTAGTTCAAACCTATTCAAACCATCATTTGTATTATTATTATTATTATTGGTAGATTGGATTCATCATTTGTAAATGTTCAATATGTGATCATTGGCTCATTGGTAATAATGATAATAATGATGATAATGATCATAAAAAATGATTGATTGATTGATTGATTGAAACAACAATCATAATTGAGTATCATTGTTAAAATGGTAAAGAAGAACATCATAATAATCAGGTAGGATTGATATTTTGATTATTATAGAATCATGAATTGTGATCAAGAATCGGTTTCAAACAAACAATCAATCAATCAATGGAAATGTTCCTAAACAATGACGAATCACTGAACAAATCAAATCAAATCAAAATTATAGATTTAATCATAGATTTCGACAAGATCAGCGAGAATCGAAGAAACATCTATGAATCAAATCAAATCAATCAAACTATACTCGAAATTGATTTCGATCGAACACACCTGAATGGACGATCCCTCTGATAACTAAATAGCTTGACATTTTGAAGATTTGGAATATCTAAATACTATCAATATTCAATATGCAGAAATACTTTCCAATGTCACTGAACGAGGATATTCGAAACTAGATCCTTCAGAAGTTATTGATGTTAGATTTGGAAGATCTACAAAACAAATCATAACCAAATCATTCATTATTACTTCGCATTTATCATGAACTTGAATAATCCCTTGTTCCTTCAAGTGCAGCAAAACCGAGTTGAATGGATTGTAATGATGGAAGATCTACATCAATCATTTCATTCACATTCATTCAATACTTTCAATTATTGTTGTCAAGGACTTATAGTATGCCCTCTCACCTAATGTAATGGATTGTAGATTTGGAAGATCTATGCATCATTCAAATATTCAATATCATATCAATACCTCGAATCACAAATGAACTATAACAGAAATTGACTGAATAACTTCCAATTGTACCAATTTGAATGGATTGTAATTGTGGTAGATTCTTCAATTCAAAGTCTCCAGCAAAATCACTGAAACTATATTCACCAATTTGAATGGATTCCAATGATTCACAATTCAATATGTGGAATGATTTCGATGCATTATTACCATAATAATTCTGAGTAAATGATTTGTTGCCGATTTTGATCGTTTTCAATCGATTCAATCCATCGATTTGGAATGTTTTCACTGATCCAAAACATTCATAGCCGATTTCGATTGATTTCAAATTATACAACAATGAAACATCCCAATCAACCAATACACAATTGTCAATCAGTTTCAAATGTTTCATTCCGATATTCAGTGGTTTGCTGCCATCTCCTTCATAATCAGTATCACATTCAATTCCATTATACCATTCACATTCATTCACTAATTTACCATATCGATCATACACTTTTCCTCTTCCAAATCGATTATCATCACACCAATATCCTTCATATTCAATCAAACCATTATTATGATAACTTGTTCCATATCCAAATCGTTTCCAATTGATCATTATGCCCTTGTACACCAATATTCCATCATCATCATACATTTCACCATATCCAAATGGAATTCCAAACTTGTTTTCTGTCAATATCAATCCTTCAAATCGACTTCCATGATCCAAATCCACGATTCCTTCTTCCACTACAATGGATTGTTCTTCACTATATGAAATAGCACCAATTTGATGATTTCCAAACACTTTCAACACTTTCTGCTCATTGACCACAAATCCTTGATTCATGAATACTCCACTATTGAATTGCAATACTATACATCTCAATTCCATAAGACAAGTCAAATCCAGCCATATGGTTTCATTTCCTTACCCAAGCATGCCTGTACACTTTGAATAATGGAACTATCAATACGATAGTTATTAATAGTAGAATTGACAAAATCAGCAATGTTTTGCATGGAAATGAAAAGAAATATGGTAAAACGGTTATTTTGGAAACAAGATCTGTTTCATTATTTCTCGATAGAACACACGTCATGGATTATTGTGTATGGCTTTGATATGCTGGTGTGTTACAAACTAGAATACATATAATAAAATCTCATTTTCTCCACCAATTTCTATTTTTCTTTATTTCGGTGCATTTCCATCTATTCATTTATTTTTGTGTTATTTTCAGATACTTATAGCTATAATTGTAAATTATTACGCATTTTCATCACCTTTACTCTCTCCTGTCAGAATGGCTGTTCTATTAAGTCTATAATGGATATATGTTCTTCAAAATATATCAATTATGTGGTAGTTAATCTTGTTTTGCAACAATCGAACTCACAATAGTGAATACTGTTGGAATGGTTAGATTCGTAATAGAGAGTATGGCAGTAGTATGTAGAATGCAAAATCCATCATTTCTATTTGACAAGTGGATTATTGTATTGATTCTCTGTTGATACTTCGATTCTCTTCTGTCACAATGATCATCCATATTGAGTACAAAGAATGATATTGCAGAGAAAGGATTGTGGTTCATAGATTGAAATTGTGAATAGGAATCATAGTATCATTAAACAAAACAATCGATTGAATAATATGATAATGGATGGAATCGATGAATCCTATGAATGAAAACCTTGCTTTCTATTTGATCAACAAAACAATGTGAAATGTAATGTGATTAACATAGCAATAGTATTAAATAAACAAGTAATATTGAGTGAATCAATGAATGAATATGCCATCCATCATAGAGATCTCTTCCACTCACTTCCACTCCATCTTTCCATTCCACTTCGCGAGTAGCAATCCGAGTTTCTTCATCGATCCAGTATCCTCGACCATTTCGAAGAAACGATTCTTTCGAGTCATCATACACGAATTCACCCACATAGAGGGGAATTCGATTCGAAGCGATGGTGTTGTCACCGTTTCGCTTGAACTCGATCATGATGTTTCCTTCGATCTTGCGGATGATCTCCACGAGCTTATTACCCTTCCACATCCCCTCAAGCAGCATGGCACCCGTTTCTTCGTCATACGCGATGCCCCATCCTTCTCTCTCTCGCTTCTCATTAAATTCACCGTGATATATCAGGTGATCACTTGCATGCGAATAGATTTCCATTCGCTCGCCTCGGACATGGTTTATAATACGATGAAAATTCTTTCTGTCCCAGATTTCATCATAGGATTGCATAAACGCGACACGTCCATTATCAAATCGCGTGAAGTCGCCGATTTCGCTCCCGTTCGCATCCACCTCAAAGCACATTTTTAGTATGCCATTTTGGAATAGGCAAACCTTCCCAGCTCTCGTCAACGTGTATTCAGCCTCGTGATCGCCTTGATAATATTGGAGGCTATACTTGCAGCCGCCAATAGTGATTTCCTTTGCTTCACCATGCGTTATGTAACCGTCCAGGAGAAATTCGCTTCCCTTAAGTTCTTCCATTCTACCTATTTGGAATCACATATCCTTAGCCTCTACTCTTTGAATCCGTAATTTGTAGCCAAATATAAAGAATTTATGAAGAAAACAGAGAGATCAGTTTATTTCTTTACACCTAAGTATTCTTCATATTTAAAAATTATGATAGAGTGCTACCATATACACATTGGATCCAAGATTTCCAAGTGAAGTACTCACTTGTGTTTCGCATCATTTTGTTCACATTTTTGTGGTTGAAATAGTTCGGAGGTATAGATATTTATAATAATATCAGGATTGTTTGGAAACACTCAGAATGGAAAAGTCCATTTTGTTGTCTACTATGTCTGTATAGGTTGTATATTTATGATATCATAGTGAAATCGTGTTATGAAGCAAGGATTTGGTTGTTCACTCCACTTTGTCTAAATAGTCTATATTATCATCATTATTATTATTATCATTATCATTATTATTTCGATAATCCAATCTATCCATCCATGATTCTAGCCAAATCATTTTGACTTGGGAATGGTTGGGTTTGAAAGCAATTCAAACTAGTAAAACTAGTAAATCGAATGGAATGGAATGGAAATTGGTTTTGATCCAGTGATTTTCACACAAAGAACCTATCTTCGCACATCGTTAACCATTCACTCCATTTTCTATCATTTCCTTATCCTAAACCAACCAACTAACTCTAAATACACTTTCTTTCTATCTTTGTTTCTTTGTTTCAACTATCAACTCACAGCACTCTATTATTATTATTAACTAGAGTCGTTTGGTTCCTCGTTCTGGATTATTCTGTTCATGTTTCTAAATCATTCCAACACCCTACACACTCTAAATCTACATTTTCTTTCCTTCTTTCCTTCCTAAACACATTTTCGATTCTCATTCAAATCCTACAACGCTTCAACCATTCCACATCTCTACAACTCCATCCATCCATCCATCCATCCATCCATCTTCCAAACCAAACACCGCAACCATTTCTCTCTTTCTTTCTCTCAGCAACTGCCAAATCGGTCTGGATCGTGGAAACGTGGAAACATCGCGACCCACGGCGCACCAGGCGTGATCGACGAGGTGGGCGCGGATGAGCGCGCTGGTCACGTCGTAGGCGAAGAGGAAGCGGAGGCGGAGGCGGAGGCGGAGGCGGAGGGGCTGGGTGACGGAGACCACGGTGGCGTTCTGCGCCCAGTTGGACAGGAAGAGATCCAGAGAGCCCGGTCGACTCTGCACACCTTCGTAGGGAGCCACGGACCCCACCCCATCGCCCACCAGATTCCTGCTCACTCACACCCACACCCACACCCACACCCAGAGCGAACCGGTGAGCGAGGAGGTTGGCTCGCCGTCCACCACCAACACCCAACGAATTCCGACGTGGCCATCGTGGACACTCCGAATTGCCTGCCCATCCACTCGGCACTGCCCACTTCGCTCGGGACGCACTCCAGCGTGTAGGAAGTCGCGGGGATCCCACCCTCCAACACGTCCCACACATCGCGTCCCGCGGGGAACCAGACGGTTCGGAGGAAGGAGGAAGGAGGAAGGAGGAAGGAGGAAGTCGCGGGAGCGCGAAACTCGCACGTGGCGGTGCAGAGATCATGGAAGGATCCGGTAATCGCCATCGCACAGTCCCACTCAATGCCCTCCGCCTGATTCCACACACACCGCATACAGAACCGCGGGGATCTTCTCTTGGCGGGAGAGATACCCGGTGAACGCGGCCACGCTCAGATAGATGGGCGCGTGCTGCACGCTCTGCACGCTCTGCACGCTCTGCACGCTCTGCAGGTCCAGGAAGCAGTTCGTGCTGGCAACCTCGCTCTCGCTCTCGCTCTCGCTCTGGATCACAGCCATCGACGCCATCCACGAGCGTCGCACCACGTAGTACCGAATGCTGGCGCCGCCCAGCTCCGCCGGCTCTGCCCACTGCACGCGCAGCGAGGTCGAGGAGAGCGCGGCCACCTCGAGGTTCTGCACCGCGCCGGGCGCGACGACATACGCGGCGAGGGTGATGGGAGAGGAGGCCTCGGAGAGGATGGAGCACGCGGCGGAGCACAGCGCCACGCGCACCCAGTAGGCCACGCACGCATCGAGAGAGAGAGAGAGAGCTCGGCTTGCTGGACGTCGCCCTCTTGGAGGAGCGCGTCGGCGGCGAAGAGCTGGGAGTGGGAGCCAACCAAGGCCTGCACGAAGAGCTCGCACCACCACCAGACCCAGCGCACCTGCGTGGCTTCGAAGGCGGCAGCAGCACGACGGGCGCGGAGGCAGGGAGGGAGGCAGGCAGCAGCACGACGGGGCGGTAGACGGAGAAGGACGCGAAGGCGGACCAGGAGGCGCCCTTGCGGACACGCCAGCTGATGGCCATCACGCTGTTCACAATGGCGCCCGCCACCAACACGGAGCGCGTCTCGAAGAACTGGCTCTGCACATTGCTGCCCATCAAGGCCATCCATCGGGGCTTCATCGGAGATGCCACTGCTCCAGGGAACCTCCATCTGCACAGACACGCTGCGCTGCGCTGCGCCTACTCCACTTCCCTCATACCAATCGCGCTCTCCACAATCCGAGCAGGCCACAACCGAACGCCAACCGAACACCAACCGAACGCCAACCGAACGCCAACCGAACGCCGGCGCGGGTCGAGAAGGTCGCGATGAGGGTTTCCGCGGGGAAGGGGAGGCCGTTTCGGGACACCAACCTGTTGGCATTGATGTAGAGCGTGCGTGCCTTCGCAAAACCGCGGGAAGGAGCCATTGAAGGCGAACGCGAAGGCGAACCCAATGGTGTAGTCGGAGATGGAGATCGCGGTGGTGGGATAGGAGAACGTGGCCTCGGCCAATTCAAACACGATGTGGATGTTCATGGGCTCGAATGGATCGTTCATCACCTCGCCCACGCCCACATTGCTCGTGCAGTACATCGTGGATTGCTTCCCATCTCCCATCGTCCACAGCGCCACGTCCCTCGCCCCATCGCCCGCCACGCAGCGCAGCGCAGCGCAGCATCGGCAGGATGGGCTGGCAGGAGCCCGTCCCCTATCGATCGATCGATCGATTCCCACTGCTGATAGGCGTTGCACCCATCCGTGATCATGCCCCACTAGTCCACATCGCACTTCGTATCCAACACTTGCCCCAAGTGCCCTTCCGGCTACCCCGCCGCTTCGTCCGCGGGGCACACCACCGCCACGCACCTCACCTCTCTTCCATTCCACCACTTCCCACACGCCCGCACCACGCACACCTCCACCTTCCCATGCTCCACAGACCCACAAATGCAGAACTGCACCGTCTTGGAACTCGCCTGCTCCCACTGGCCATTCCAGTTCACTCGGCTCGCATCAATCAGAGGCGAGGACCGTACCCACAGCAGTTCGCATACTCCGCCTTCTTGTCCCATTCTCCCAAGTTCCACACACGCTCCGCTTCTACAAACCTACAGCTCTTGCTCCCATAGTTTGCCCTTTCACTCATCGCAAATCCGTTCTCTCTACCACACTCTACCACCTCACAATATGAAAATGAAAATACGAGAAACAGAACAGATATCCTAGGCAAGAACGTCGTGCCTGTACCAGATACCTCCCACGTTACAAGTTATCTCCATGTATCCGCGGTCACACATGCCATGAATGGGTTCGCCACGTTGCACAGTTTGAAGTACAGAAATTCCTCACTCGGAACACACTCCACACAGCAAAAATGGAACCAGGGTCCACCGCCATTATGGTATTGAATGCGTTCACGATACATATCTCACACACACAGTTTAGTCAAAGTAACGATAGCGCACACTACACTAGCTTCTTCAAACACACCAACTTGAGGACAGAACCCATCCCAGCTACAATACTTACACTCCCACAACACAACACACAAAAACACATAGAAGTCCGAAAACAAAACAAAAGACAGGACATACAAGTCCAATTCCAAATTTTGAATACATTCAAACCCAGTAAGACGAAACTAATAGCTTTTATTGTAAAACAAATGATTTCAAAAATACACAGGAATTGTGCAATTGTGAAAATAGTGTTGAAATTGGGTATGAGTGGAAGAATAGATTTCGAATAGGGAGGGAGTTGTTTTTACTGTGAAGTGGAAGGAGATGAGCGGAAATGGGATATTGTGGAATGAATAGATCGAAGAGTGTTGTTTCCAGTGGAAGCGTTTTGTTTTTCGTTCTATTCATTTGGAATTTTATCTAGATGGGATAGAAAGAAATAGGGTATGTAGAAGATGATGATAGGAATGAAAATGGAAAAGCTAGCGATAAGCAGTTTTTGGGTTATCATTTATAGTAATAATATGTGATATGTGTATAGTAGAATCGAATAGTAGAGTTTTTGAGAAAGGTGGGTGTGTCGTTGAAGAACTGAGCAAAATAAGGTAGAATACATAATATATTTTATACGAACAAATAGAGATATATTCATATTCCACTGTTTCTAGGTTTTTGGATAGTTGGTGTGCAGTTTTTGTCGTTTTGATGCACTCTGAACCTATCAGAGTTTGTTATATTGCCAGAGAATACTATCCCTTATTCTAACCCATATAGTATCCCCCACCTGCCAAATAATGCAGAATATCTCCTATTTAAAGGAAGGATCGAATTGTACACCACTTCAATAGGGATACAAAGTGATTCACAATGTTGTTCTATTACGAGCATGAATAACAATAGTATACATAATACTTGCTGTTTGAGTTGGTTGATGAAAGTGAAATGCTTTGGTTCCCAACTCATTAGGATGAATAGAATTACTCACTAATAGCGATATCAGTATTGTTGATGATAAAGCTGAAATCCATAAGAATGGACTCTATGGGAATGAGTAGTTGTCCAATATCAAGCTGTGAGACATATCTGGCTGATTATTTGTTGAAGGCAACAATCAAACTATTACTTTTCAGATATATATATATATGTATATAGATAGAAGATAGACATTGATATCTATCTATCTATCTTCTTGAATACCTTACTGAAGTTGTGCTTACAAGATATCGTGAATGAGATGTACACATTCGAATTCTTGGAGATCGGACGGTCATTTGCATCTGTCAGTACCCAATCAATGGAATCCAGGTTCGATTGTTCAATCACATCGATCGATAGGTTGTCCCAGGTGATCATGTTGTTCAGTCCCATCGATACATGAATCAGGTTATCGATCAGCGGACTCTTCAGACCGAATGTTTGCGCATTGATACTACTGTATACTCGGATCACACTCATTTCGTTCGTGATGTTGTAGGCTCCTCTGGTTATTAACACCTCGTGTGGAGATGTCCCCGCATCGATTGATATCACTTGATCGGTTGGTACGTTGTGCAACACGAAATCGGTATAGAGTGACACAGACGAAATGGAACACTGATCGAATGAGAGAGGATTGTCCAGCTTCACTTCCTTCTTCGTAGTATTACCGAACACTTCCATCATACTGAACTGGTTCATCGGTAGAGTTGAGGAAGGCACTTGATCAAACACATCTTCGATCGTCAACTGGAGTTCGAATTCGCCGTTCAATCGCATGATATTACCATCCATATCGCGGAACACGAACATCAATCGGTCGAATCGGGTTATCATGGGAATGCAGATGTCTTCCACGGTGCGGAGATAATTAACCTCGGGATCGTCAATGATCATTGTGGTGAGCAGGTTGTTGTTCTGGTTGGCAATCTTCAGATCGGAGGAACGCACGAGAGACGAGTACACTTGGATCACTTGGCGATTTCGCGTGATATCAATCACGTTCGATCCACTGAACGAAGCGGATAGAATGATGGTACGCCCTTCCAAACCGAGGATTTCTCGAATATCCGGAGCATTGGTGAAATCGATGGTGTGTGGGTACTGGATATAAATACACCCATAACTCGAAGCCTTCGTAGATATCGAAAATGTAGTATCGGTCATGGTGTTGAGGATGGTAATGATTTGACCGATCGTGTAGTATCCAGGAAGAATCGCTAGCTCTTCGTCATTCGAGTTCATGACCACATTCGTAGAATCCACATTGTTGAACATGACTTGATTGGGTCTGAACAGGACAGTCATGAAAGTGATGTAGGGATTCTGATACTTGTACGGGTTGATCCAGGAGAATGAAGTATTCCCAGGTAAGCCTTGGATATACATGGAGTAGTGCATGGCTTGCCCCTCTTTACCAGAAAACAGGGTCAAGGAAAATAAGCTAAGGTCAACATTTCGCACCTTATTTCTTATATAGGCTAAAATATACAAGTTGTCCAGGGACAACAACGGTGAGCGATAGAAGATGGGGTCTGAGGGACAACTTTGGTCGAATATTATCAATTGCAGTCGTGCAAATCGCGTCAGTAGCTAATCACTTCTAATAATAAAAACGAAAAACAGCAGCAAATGGAACATTATCGAAAAATACCATATAATTTTCGAAATGATAACACGAGAAGAAATAGGCTTTATTATCATTAGTATTTTGTACTACGCCGTTACCATTTATGAAATATCGTATAGATTTAAAAGTGACTTCTATATTATTATTGAATAATATGAGAAATTGTATATGTTGTTCTCCATTAGACTTTCTTTCCATGCAAAAGATTGCTGATTTTGTCAATTCTGCTATTAGTAACTATCATATTGATAGTTCCACCATCCAAGTTGTACAGGGATGCTTGAATGAGGAAATGAAACTAAATGGCTGGATTTCACTCATATTGAGTAATAGAGAATGTGTAGTATTGAAATTTTATAATGGGGTATTCATGAATCAAGGATTTGTGGTCAATGAGCAGAAAGTGTTGAAAGTGTTTGGAAATCATCAAATTGGTGCTATTTCATATAATGAAGAACAATCCATAGAAGTAGTAGAAGAAGGAATCGTGGATTTGGATCATGGAAGTCGATTTGAAGGATTGGTATTGACAGAAAAAGAAAAAGAAGGTAAAATTGGAATTCCATTTGGATATGGTGAAATGTATGATGATGATGGAATATTGGTGTATAAGGGCATAATGATCAATTGGAAACGATTTGGATATGGAACGAGTTATCATAATAATGGTTTGGTTGAATATGAAGGATATTGGTGTGATAATAATCGATTTGGAATTGGAAAAGTGTATGATCGATATGGTAAATTATTGAACGAATGTGAATGGTATAATGGAATTGAATGTGATACTGAGTATGAAGGAAATGGTTCAGAACCACTGAATATCGGAATGAAACATTTGAAACTGTTTGACAAATGCGTATTGGTTGATTGGGATGTTTCATTGTTGTATAATTTGGAATCAATCGAAATCGGCAATCATTGTTTTGAATCAGTGCAAACATTCCAAATCGATGGATTGAATCGATTGAAAACTATCAAAATCGGAAACAATTCGTTTACTCAGAAAAGGAATTGTAACGGAAATGACAAATCGAAATCATTCCACATATTGAATTGTGAATCATTGGAATCCATTCAAATTGGTGAATATAGTTTCAGTGATTTTGCTGGAGACTTTGAATTGAAGAATCTGCCAGAATTACAATCCATTCAGATTGGTAAAATACAAAGCAAGTCGTGTAATTTCCTCTATAGTTCATTTGTGATTCGAGGTATTGTTATGATATCGATTATTTGAATGATTAGATCTGCCAAGTCTTCGATCCATTACATTAGGTAATTGGTCATTTCATGATTCTTCATCAACGATAATAGAAAGCAAAGATTGAATATGAATGAAATGATTGTTGTAGATCTTCCATCACTGCAATTTATTGAACTGGGTGAAGCTGCACTATGGGGATGTGTGAGTGATTCCTGTTCATTGATAATGCGAAGTATGAATGAAATGATTCTAATTGATTTGCTTTGTAGATCTTCCAATTCTAGCATCTATAATTTCTGTAGGAGGTAGTTATTTTTATCCTCATTCAGTAACATTGGAAAGTACTTCTGAATATTGAATATGGATAGTATTTAGATATTCCGAATCTTCAAAATGTCGATCTGCCTGATTCATTTATGGAAGTTTGTTCAAAATCAATCTCTAGTATTATGGATTGCTTTGGTTTCATTCATAGATGTTTCTTCCATTCTCGCTGATTGTGTCAATATCAATGATGATAATGATTCTGATTCTGATTATTGGTAAATCGATTATTTGATTTACACGCTTCATTCCATTCAATGATCATTGTGTGCTCAATTCTTGCTATTTCGTTTGTTCTAAATTCCCTATCACCATTCTCTGGTTATTGATTAATAATCCAGCTGTCGATTGACTCTTTTCTATTTTCACAATCAAGATTGGTTTAGCTAGCTCGTTCCAGTCCTCTGTATAATCGGTGATTAGAATGTTTATCTGAAGTTTATGAATAGTAGTACAGCTTTTTCCGATTCAACCATATTTGGTTAAGTGTTCAAATTAGATCTATTAATGTTTGATAATTCAATGCCTTGATTCTAAACGATTGAATGACGACTATCAAGTTGATGAACTGGGTTGTACTGGATAGTTTCATTCAATATCCATCTTTTCTAACTTTCTGCCTAACACATATCTTACCTTTCAACCCAAAGAAATAGAACGCATTTAACAAACAATCCACCGTGTTCCTTTTCTATTTACCTTCTGTATAGACTGTATCTTTCCTTTTCCATTCTTCCCTGGCACATTCTTTTTCATTACCGTTTCTTTCTTCTTAGAAACTTCCTTCTTCTCTGCAACCTTTTTCCCTGATTCCTCCTTTTCCTCCTGTTCAGGTCCCTTCACTTTCTGTTTGCTCTCCTCATTCTTCTTCTTTTTCTTCCCACCGGCCTTTATCACATCGACCAGTCTGCAATATTCGTTCAGCAGTCTGCGACGAGGAGCTTCCGGAAGTCCTCATAGCCCTCCTTCTGTCGATTATCCACTCTTTCTTTCGCCCATTCAAACACTTGCTCCAACACCTCCATAAACTCCTTCACACGCTCCACTCCGTCTTTTGTAGGAACACTATTCACACTGCGGAGCAGGTAGCGAAGCAGTCCCACGAACTCCAGTCGCTTATAGTTCTTTATCTTGCTCTCCTCTTCGCTCAGAATGACCTTGCCAAGCTGCGGAATCAGCGTCATGCACAGAAGCGGCGTGCGCGTGAACAGAAGTTCGAAGAAGCTGCTGTTTATATGGGAGTGTTTCTTCTCGAAGTCTGCGAGGACTGGCTGCAAAACGCGCTCGACGATCGCTCTGGCTTCCGAGAGACGAGCGGGATCTGCGAGAACGACGTGCTGAAGCGAGCGGAAATAGAGCGATAAGCACTCCGCGTTGCATTGCAGCACACGTTTATGGAGAGCTGGATCGGCTGTGGAGCCTGCCAGCGATAAATCGACGAGTTTGCGCATCGCCTGCTCGGTTTTGTCGGCGGTGTCGAGGAAGCAGGAAGCGGGGAGCGAGCAGTTCTTCACGATTTTGTTGCGAAGAAGACCGAAAATGCGATTGGACAACGCGTTCTCTTCGCTCTCTTTCTACGACTCAACGAATCGAATCGAAGCGACCAGCGCATTCTGGCAGATATCAGCGAGCGACACGGTGAAGTTGCTGATCAACGCATGGTTCGGATGTTTCACAACGAAGCTCTCGACGAGGTCGATGATCCGCGATTTGAAAGTCGCCAGCTCGAGAGCCGTCGCTTTGCGAAGTTTGGCTTGATCCTGGCGAGTGCGAAGCACTTTGGCGATCGCGCGGTCGTCGAGTTTCATTCGCTTTTCGAAAGCGGGAGTCAACTAGAGGTAAAGAGAAGGGAAAGCAACGACTTCTTGATCCCAATCCACGTCGGAATCTTCCTCGGGACCCGCTTCTTTCTCTTTCGAAGATTCATTTTCTTCACTGGATTCTATATCTTCGCTTTCTTCTTCTTCCTCCTCCTCCTCTTCTTTTTCTTCTTCTTCTTCTTCTTTGGCTTCACTTTCGTCTTCACTCATTTCAATTTCCATCTCTTCGCTTTCTTCTTCTCCATCTTCTTCCTCTTCGTCTTCTTCCTCCAAACTTTCGTTCGTCCAGAACACTTGCAGCATATCGTTCACATCCTCCTCCGTCAAATCCTCGCACAGCCCTCCAAACAGCTTCACCGCGTTGTCTCGCAGCACTTTGCTGCTCGTTCGAAGCAGAATCAGCACCACTTCCAGCAACACCGCGATCGGCCGCTCGTCATCGCGGCGTTTCGTCGCCGAAAACTGCTCATAACACTCCAAAACATCCGGAATGAACTGCGAATACTCCGGTTTAAAGATCTGCTCGATCGCAATGTTGATCAGCAAATTCGTAAACATCACTTCCTGCTTCGAGTCCTCCTTCTTTATCTTCTCCACCAGCGTCTCCACACTCGCCAGCAGCTTCGAACGGACCTCCGTTTCCCCTTCCTCCCACTCATGAACCAGCGAAACGCCCTCCGTCGATCGAATTCGCGCCTCCAGTCGCTGATACTCCTGCAGCACCAAGTACACATACAGCTCCTTCTCCTTTGAAACACCCGCCTGCGATCCGTCCTCCGTCTTCTGCGCCAGGCTGCGCAGCACGGAGAACAAGAGCGACTGCGCGTGCGAACGGACCGCGTCGCTCAGCGCGGGCCGGCAGAACGACTTCAGATCGCTCAGGAAGTCCGCGTGGAGGAAATCACAGCGACTGACGTCAGCCTTCGATTGCTCAGTCGATTGCTCAGTCGATTGCTCCTCATCGATCTCCGTGCAGCAAAGAGTCAGCAAGAATCGCTCCAGCACCATCGGATCCATCGACGCGTTCGTCGACACCACGCTGTACAAGTTGTCCAGCGCCCAGCGACGTCGCGAAGTCGCCACGTCGCGCTCTCTGTCCGATTCCTCGGTCGATTCCTCGGTCGATTCCTCCTCTCTCTCCACACTGATCGGGTTTTTATCTACCTTCAAGACCGCTTCCAGCGCCTACCGTTCGCTTGGGGCTGCAAGAAAAGGCGGTAGCAGCGGCTGAGGAAGTCGCCGAGATCCTCGACGTGCAGCGAAGCCAGCAGCTGGCGACACGTCGTCGTTCCCGTCCGCTTATCGAAGTCCAGTCCCACGTTGTTCAGCAGAATGTTGAGCAGCACAACGCGGCGATTTGAGTCCTGCTCGGTGCTCTACGCGTGACTTCAAGGCAGGAAAAGGACCGAAACCAGGAAGTTCAGCAAGTGGAGCGTCTGGGAACGAAGCAGACTTTTGCTGTTTCGCACGTTGGAGCAGACGAGGCGAAGCAGTCGGTTGTTGAGCAGTCGGTGGATCTGATCGGTGGACACCAGAGGAAACAGCAGCTCGAAGGCTTTCAGCACCATTCTACGATCGATTAGCCAACGAACCGGCTGCAAAGTACCCTCCGCGCTCTGCAGACATCGATAACACCTGCGTCGTAATGGCGTCCCACCATTTCAGAAGTGACTCTTCCCAGTCCTCTGCGAATTGCTTCAAGTAGTCGACCGTGACGGTCCAGAGCGCGTGGAGCTTCGGGAAGGTGAACGAAGAGTCGCGATACACGCTCACCAATTGCTTTAAGTGGTGCGGATTCACTTCGGCGTTCTCCACAAATGTGCGTCTCACGTTCTCGTCGTCGAATTCAATGTGCTTGTCGTGGAGAAGAAGCTGGACTTGGAGAATAAGTTGGAGAGAAGAAGGAGTGAAAGGAAGGGGAATCAGCAGCTCCTCGTTCTCTTCGTTTGGTCGAGATTCGATATACAGAGAAAGCGAGTTGCTGAGAATGAGAGGAATCAAGTCGTCGTGGCTGAACTTCAGAATGGTAATCAGCGTTTCAACGCTGATTTCACGCAGCCATTGCTTTTGCTTGTAATAGCCAACGACTTCCTCCACACACTTTTCAACGATCGAACGAATTTCCTCGGATGGAGGCTCTTTCATAAAACGAGTGGAACGGAAAAGCGACAAAATACCAAACAAACGACCGAACACTTGATCGCGCTTCTCAGCTCGCTTCATGCTTCCCTCTATAGTGCTGGACTCCATTATCGTCGTATATACGCTACTGAGAGGAACATTCGGGAAAAACTGCAAAACACACCTAAAACGTTAGGGAAGCGTGCAGAGTATGATTTCCAATGGATATGTTAACGCCAACGAAAAACCTTGCCGAGCTCCATCATTTCGGGAGCAAATACCATTACAAAGTCTCTTTATTGTGTAAATCATGTCGCGAGAACATCCAGGGAACTGCTCCTGCTCTGCAGGAACTTGATGTTCGCGTAAATAACTCAGCAAATCTCTCGTAGCGATTTCTCTCTTTTTTATGTCCACTTCGGCCAAATCCCAGAAGATTTGAAGGAAGGGAGTTGTTTCCTGCTTGGTTTCCACTATGGATGATCCCCATAGAAGAGCCCTACAAGTATTCTCTTTGTCACTCATACAAAACGAGAATGAATGGATAGTTTTAGAGAAAAGGACAACGCAAGAATTGGTAAAAATGGGAGGAATTTGTGCAATACAGAAATTCGGAAGACTTTTTGATTGAAGTATATGAAAAAGAAGGAAGGAAGAATAGAGAGATGAATTCCATTTTGCTGCTTACATAGAATCATGCAAAAAGGCAGAAAGTTCTAGAACCTTGTCTGTCTGAACACTTTTATTGATTTTTTGAAATGACTTATTCTTATCGAAAGGCAATTTATGTGATTTCATTCGCAGCGGCTGCCATTGCTTCGCTCGCTGCCTTTTACCAATTTAAAAATACAAAAGTGCCTCCCTTTGTTCCTACAAACGAATGGCAAGAAGTGCTGCCTGGACAAGCTGTTCCCAAGGTTTTCAGCTGTTTTGGGGGGCTTTATGGAATAGGGACTGAAGATCCGAATGGACTTTAACACACACAAAAAATACGCAAAGCTGGATGATGGAGTTGAAACAACGACAAATCAAGGACTGGTTGTTTCTTCGACTCCGGAAATAAAGCCAGTGGATGAAGCAGATAAGCTAGCCAAGATCATTGCTGACAGTCTCCTCAACAAGTAGGTTTGTTCGTTGTGTTGTTCAAGAAAAGGGATGAATCGAAGTCCAACGAGTCTCCCGACCAAATGAAAGAGAGAGTGCTCTTGGTATTTCTTCGTTTCTCCGCTTAGTTGTAGTCTCTCCCAGAACCCCTTGAGGAGTTGAAATCCTATTCCACTCTCTCCGAGGCAGAGAAGAAGACGATCATCGACAGAGTGTGGGAGCAGCGTCAGAAAGCCATCGCGGACGCTTTGAAGGATGTGCGAGGAGATATCCTTTCGATGATTGTATTGCGAATACTGAGAGTGTTGGGAGTTTTCCTTCATTCCACATGCTGAGATTCTCGCAGAACGTCTCCAAACGCTGCGGTCTCTCTCTCCCCAACTGGCTACGCAGCTAGGAAACGCTTCCTTCGTTTCAGAATACCAGCAAACGCTCGCAGACATCGAATGGCTGATTCTGGTGCGCCGTTTTCTTCTTCCTTTCTGTGTAGGACGTCGACAACGTGGAGGATTTGCTCAAAATGGGCGGTGAATCGCTCTTGGTGGATTCGCTCGTGACTCTTTCCGCCTCGAATGCTCCTTCCTCCTTGCTTGCAGGTTCCATTGTATCGGTGTCCACGCTCTACAAGAACGCTCTGTCGATTTCGGACCTCTCTCTGTGTGAAAAAGCGCTAAATGTCTTGATGGATCTCAGTGCGAGCAGCGACGAATCGCTGCAGCGAAAGAGTTTCTTTGGCATCAACGCGATCGTGAGCCATTTCAAACCCATGGCGGAGCGATTCATCGAGCGGAACGGAATCCGCTTGGTGGAGCAAAGCATTCTGAGCGACGACGTGGAGAGAAAGAAGAAGGCGTTGCTGCTGTATCGCAATCTTCTCTCGCAGTTCCCTACGCAGCCCGCGTTGTCGACCACCAATGTGTGCTCGCAGGCGATGCAGGATCTCACGAGCGTGGAATGGGAGTCGCAATACGCGCTGGTGGAATCGTATTTCAAGCTGCTGCAGTAGGGAAATGGAGAAAGGATGAGGAGTAGAGTGGGGAAGGAGCAGCAGGAAACGAGTTGCGTGGATCAATTGATGAAGAGCGATGGGTTTATGAAGATTGTGCGAAGTCGGTATGCGGAATTGGTGGAGAAGGCGAGGAAAGGTGAGAGTGGAATGGAGAAGTGATGGGTAGAAGTGATCGAGGAAGGAGAGGAGAGTTATTTCACGCAGCTGGTGCATTGTGTTCATTTTGTGTTTGGGAAAGCGATTGAATAATGTATGATAGTCTTTTCGATTGTTTGTTTGACATGCAAGTGGAAGAGGAATGTGTGATTGGTGGTTTGAGTGATTTGAAAAGGAAGAAAGAAATAAGAAACAGGCAGAAAAACATCGAATCGATTTGAATGCAATATCTTCCTTAATTATTTGTTCATATTCTCCGATTCAATTCATCTCTCCTCGTTCTCTGCCAATCCACTTCATTTCACTCTCTGCATCCAACAAACACCCAAAAACGAATAAAAGCACACTAATTTTCCTCCAACTCGGGATCATTCTCCTCCTCTTCATACTCCATCTCCACATGGCTTCCAGACTTCGGTCTATCCATCAATCCTCCTCTCAACCCCCACAATTTCCCATCAAACTTCGACTCCATGCGATCTCCCATCTCTTCCATATCCTCCTCTTCTTCCTCATCGTCGTAATCCTCAATGAACTCGTCTTCGATTTCTGGCTCGCTTTCTACGATCAAACTCCCTTTCCATTCTCACCCTGATGCTCATCCAGCATGTTATTGAACTCTTCCGGAGCAAAGTTGTAGATATCGCCGTATGTTCCCTTCTTCAGACGATCCAGCAGCTCCGACTCGATCGATTTCTCCAGCTTCGCCACACTTTCTGCCTTCTTCTCGCGAACCGCTTCGCGCTTTTCGGTCTTTCGGTTGATTCGCTCCAGTTCAGGTCTAGAGAGAAAACACAGAGCGAATCGCAAACTGCACGCGCTGACGCAGCTTTCGCATCTTCTTCAAATACTGGCGGATTCGCAGCAAACGCTTCTTGTTCTTGGAGATGAGGAACTTGGGCCAGTACTGCAAGTTTTTCTCAATTTGTGATATAGCTTCATTTTTATTCTCCGACAACTCGACTTTTTCCCAGAGATTCTTGGGCGTGTGAGCTCGCTCGATCGTTTTCATATATCTATATATATAAGAATCACTTCTAGAAGAGCCAAGTACAGATAGCATTTTCCCTTTTCCTCACGAATTGTCGCATATCGCGAGTTTGCTAACGGGCAGTGCTTTCTCGAGCAAATTCCAGCCACATTGTATGGATTTCTGCAGAATGCTTGTTTCTCCTGCCTTAACTTTGATTTGAACGAGCAAAACTCATTGTTGATGATTTGCCAGATGAGATCATCGTGCTGCATAGTTCTACGCAATAAATACGATGAGCAAATTCGTTACAGAAAAGAGTGGCTAACTGTGAGAAACTAGAAGAGTAAGAAATACAAAAGCGAAACTCCCCAGAAGAAAGCAAAATGAGTTTATTCTTTGTCGTGTGTCCTCATTGTGAAGTGGAATCTACGAAGAGTGCGAATGTCATGCGAAATGTATACAGGGAGAACGTATTGTAGTTTCATCCGTTTCTTTCGCTTTTCGCTTGAGCGAACCATAATAGAAGGATTAGTAACAAAGAACTGGAACTATTATACACATCATTCAGCACATATTTCAAAATGTTCTGCTTCCCGATGAAAAAGATCCCTACGCGGTTTCTTCATCAAAAATTAGCTCAATATCACCATTGCAGAGAGAGTCAATGGGAAATCGTCTCTTCCTCGTAGCACTCACCTTGATCACAATCTACCGTTCAAATTCGCTTTTTTTCCTACTTCCGGATCCTTTCTTTTCTCCTTATTCTCCTTTTCCTTCACAACCGTCGATAAGAAAACGCAGTTGCGAATTAAATTGTTTCCATTGCGCAGCGTACACGGCGTGTTGGGCTCGATCACTTTATCGTTTAATAAAAGCCGATTTCCAGAGAGCGGAGCCGCACTGATAACTTTTGGAATTCCAGTAACATGGTACAAAGCCTGGGTCGCTGCTGCCATCATCTGGAGATCGTCGACCATTTCCTCCTCTGTCAGCAAAACAGTTAGATAGCAAATATCTTCTGCACTTCAAATCATTATCACTTCACTACTACTGCGATGCGAATTCGTAGATGCAGTGGACTCAGGGGTAGAAATATGATGGCTGTGTTGCTTTGCTTCTATGACAGAAGAAGAAACATCAACGAGCGTACCATCTGCAGCCATTCGCCGTGTTTTCACTTGGTTACTTTCCGTGAATCGTTTTTGAATAAGAGCCAACTTTTCCTAATAATGATCGAACACAATCTCCGTTACCTCAAATAACTCCTGAATTCGCTCTCTCTCGCTTATTGCGAGCAGATTTGCGCAATCAATCATTGATTCGTGCTTCTTTTTAATCACACAAAGTCCTCTTTCCTTTTCTTCTTTCAGAATCTTAACAGCAGCTAGATACTCCGGGTCCTCGTCTTATCTTTACAGGGTATTAGACAGCGCTTACCTGACTCGTTGTCACTTTCACAAAACATAGATGAATCCGCTTTCCCCCTCTTCATTGACCGCGGCTGGGGCACCTGCTCCGGTTCTATGTGAATCGAAGTCAAATCATTCGTTGCAGTAAATGTTATTTCTTTTCCCTCTTTCATAGACAGAATTTTCTTTTGCAGTGCAGACGCGAAAGTTACCTTGATGAATTTATTGATAAAATAAACGCAACAAGTAAATAATTAAAATCGGTACTGACTCAAAAAGTATCTCGATGTCTATATTTGTCGAGGGGACTCCTTAAGAATGTTTCTATCACCACAAAACGGAGTAATGCTTCGTTGGTGTTGAAGCGTAAATGATTATTGGGCATCCAATCCCCGCGGAAATCTCAATAATGATAACACAAGAAATCATTTCGAACAAACAGCCAATTACTCAAACTTGTGAAATCTCCACTCACCCATACTCAAAAGAAGCGGCCTTTCGATCACGCACAAGTAGGCACGATACTTGCGCCGATTCTGATACTCTTCGGGATTATTCCACGCAGAAACCTTCGTTGCAGAGTTGTAATAATAAATATTATGCTCTGCGTCCTCACTGCTGATCCATTTCGATTGGATCTGCTCCAGAGGCAATTCATAGCCTCCGATCGAAGGAATCTCCTGTACGTTCATTTCTAACACGAAACCACTACTTTTGGGAACTCTTGGAGCAATGGTACTCGCTTGCCTCGCGATGTCCAGCCGTAAATGTCCTAATTTTCACAAACGCATCCATAGCAGCAAACCTCCACAGCCTTCACTCCGACAGTGAGTTGCGCGTACATCACATCCTTTCCTTGGAGCACACGCGTCTGCAGAAGCTGTGGAACCGCGTCCAAATAAGAAAGTGAATAACCCACGCAGACCAGATCCTTGTGGAAGGGCTCGAGCTGTCTGGAGGTATAGGAGGCGGGACGAATCTCTTTGAGTTCCTTCATTAATGGCGGAATAATCACTTTGGACGCATAGGAAATTTGATCGTGGGCAAAAAACTGATGAAGCTGCTCGAACAGTTTAGGGATTTCGGCATTGACTTCTTCAGGCTTGTATCCTTTCATCTACACGTTGATTAACGCAACAAAGCCAAACCTTGCGTTTGATATTAAACTCGGAGTTCCAATTCATATACTTTTGCTTCATTATGCTTCCCATCGACTTCTTCGTTGGGTGCAGAAATTCGTCTAACGAAATCTCGTCAATCACTTTGATGGTGTGAACATCCCCCGTTTTCGTGTACCTCCGCTGTTTCTTTGTTGTCTACAGTGAGATAAGACACAATTTACACTCACTGTGGATTTGGTTCGAGAAAAAACCTGGAGATTCGCTCCCATTCCGTAAATACCACGGAACGTGGTCCGAAATGCCAGTGCTCGGCTCAACATTTGGGAAATTGGCAATTTGGCGTTTGTAAGGAAAATCGTTCCGAAAATTGGAGTTTTGCGAAAACAAGACAAAACCAACTATTCTATACTAACAGACTTGATTCCATTGGAATTCTTTGTTCTAGGGATTGTCAATACGAGGAGTCCATCCTCGATTTTAGCAGTCATCAGCTGAGGATCCGAATCAATCGGTAATTGAATGCTCTTTTTGAATTCTCCGTTTCTTCTCTCGGCAATAAGATAGGTGTCGTCGTTTGTAATCACTTTTCGTTTTCTTTTCCCTTCAATGAGCACGTAGTCATCACAGACATTCACACGGCATCTCTCTTTTGACACTCCCGGAATATCTGCTATAATGACATAATAATCGGGAGTCTACATGGAGAAGTCTATCAAAAATGTACTTCAATCATATCCAAATCAACAGAAAACTGATCATCTCCCTTGCGCTGCCTACCAATCATGATGAATAATAACAATTTTACTGAGCAATCTTGGCAGTTGCCACAGCATGCAGAGAATAGTCATCCTCATCAAAGAAGGAGTTTTTTGCAAAATTGAGCAGCGACATGGAAAAAGTGAGGAATCACTCAAAAAGACCGAAGATTCTTTCTCATATGATTTTAAATCCAATAAACTTATTGGATGAACAAGTTTAGTTGAATCGGAGCATCCAATCATTTTATAGCGGAACAATAATAAGAAAAATAATAATAATAATACAACTATTTTTATTATTATACATTGTTATGGATTCGACTTTATACTATTGACATTCGTTCCAAACCGAAGAAAGGACACAAAAATAGCACAATTTGAATTTCCCACAAACAACAATTACAATTACTTTTGATTTTCACCAAAAGAGCCCCCATACGTATTTTCCTTATCATTTTTCACCTTGTTCCAAATCACCGACACATCGGCCTCATCGACAGGCTCCGTCTGCGTCTGCCTTCTCCTCTGCAACACATCATCGACCACCTGCGTGATCAACGACGTAAACTGCAGCTGCGGCAGCGGAATCAAACTACCGTCCACTCCGAACCGCATTCCTACAACAACCGCTTCAATCTCTGCACGATCGGCTCAATCGCGATCTTCATCGCCACCTTCTCCTTCCCCTCTTCCATCACCCCGTCTCCACACTCCTACCCCGTCCTTCCATCAGATTATTGCGCTGCAGAATCGCCAGCGGCTGCCCCAACATCTGGATCATCCCCACCAGCGTTTTCTCCGCAGACACGCCCAGCGACTGCGCGGCCAAATTCATCTCGCTCATCACCTGCGTCTGCAGCAGATAATAATGCTACTCCTCACCCTCGCCCTCCATTCTCACCGCCACCAGCGCGCGATGAATGATTCCGTAGTTCGGGCCGCTCGGGTAGATCGTGATTCCGAGCGAATAAAGCACGTTGAACGCGTAGCTTTCCGGCAGATCCTTCCCTCCCAAAAAAAGCGACGGCGGCGAGGTCTCGTAGGACAGCAAACTCGACGGCTCCGGGAACATCGGGCAGTCGAAGAAGTGCAGGTTCCGCTTCTGCGCTTCCTGCGCGTTAAAAAGGGGAAACGGGGAAACTAGGTGCACGTGGGAGGAGATTCGGTAGTCGTCGAGAGACATGTCAAAAACGGTTTTGGACGGCGTCAGCGCGTCGAAAAACGTGGAAACGTCGGCGTAGAAGGCCTCGGAGGCCGCGAGCGACCCGAGCTACGCGTGACGAAAGGTGGAAACGTGGAACCGCGATGATGAGCACGTCGCTGGCTTTGCAAAGATCGGAGAGAGAAGCGATGAAATCGGGCGCGCGGTCGTGGAGCAGTCCGCCTTGCGGCTTGAAGAAGGACTTGTGGACGAGCTCGCTGGACACGAGGACGCGGTAGTTGCACGAAGAGAGACGCTGGGAGAGCACGCAGGCGAGGGATGATTCGCCGATCACGGAGACCTGGGAGTCATTCAGGGAGAAGGAAGAGGAACGTTGAAGGAGTGCGGAACCAGGCATCGCTGGATTTTCGCTAGCGTTTCTACAGAGTAAAAAGGAGAGAAAGGAAAGGGAACGATAGGTAGGGGCGGGAGTGCGACGCTTTCGCGGGAGACGGCGCGTAATCTCATCGTAGAGGGAGGACATCTAGGAAATGACGGAATCGGCAGGGAAACGCGCAAGACCGGAAATACGACCTCGATGTCCGTGCCCTCGCGGTAATGTTTCTCCAAAAACGAATTTCTGCGTGTTCCCCATGACGGTCCCTTTCTTCTGCTGCTCTCGACCCTTGTACGCCTTCAATTCCTTCACCATCTACAAGAGCAATGGGAATGGATTACGTACCACGTTTCCAATAATATTTTTACACATACTCCATTCTTCCTCCACTTTTCGGTGAGAATCAATTCTTGCGGTAAATGCATGTAACAACAAGTACATAAAGGTATTCCAGCTCTCTATCTCAGCTTCCGAGAGAGTGGGGATTGAGGAGGGGAGGAAGTACTCCATTGTCCCATTCTCAGGAGTATTACACGCAATATTCAATGGCTGAATGAGTGTTTGGTCAATAGTATCATCTTCTAGAAGGTAACACAATGTGCTCTCGGAATACGGATGTCGCAAGATTCTTGATTGCTGAACTTATTTTCCTACAGAATATCGACGTTTGAAATCAAATACGTCTAGATCGTGAGACATTCAGTATTCCCAATTTTCGTGTTAGAAAACACCTTGTGATAGTCAAGCTTCTTCAAGAGAAAGTATGAAACAAAAAAGAATAAGAATGATTTAACAAAAACACTATTCTTCACTGCTATCGCTTTTTTTGCTCGAATTTTGCTTCTCCATCAGCGCTTTTCTCTTCCTCGTTTCCTCTCTTTCGGTCCCTACATTCAATTCCACCCACATGCCGCACAAGCAACATAATCCTCCTCCTGCATCTTCTGCATCTCAAACATCACTCTCCTCAACGTCTCCACCGGCAATTTCTGCAGCTGCACCTCCACCGGAAACTTCCCATCGCTCCTCTCCACTCCACACGCCGCAAGAACCTGCAGAACTCTTCGCAATTCCGCGCCGCGCAGCGCCTCCAGCTGCGCTTTCAGCGCGCAAATCTCGCTCTCCGAGAGCTCGCGAGGCTTCACTGGCTTCACAGCCTGTGAAGCCAGTGTAGATTGTGTGAGTTGTGAGGATTGTGAGGATTGTGTTGTTGTTTGTGTTGTTGTTTGTGTCTCGAAATCGGCAGAAAACGCGGAGAATTGGCGCTTCAATGCGTCGAAAACGTTCTTCTTTCGCTCCTCCAAAAAGCTCTGCACCACCCAATCCTCCGCTTTGCTCTCCGAAAACGCGCTCTGCATCGCTGCAAACGCGCTACACCGCATCGCCACGGCGCGACGACGTGCTGTATGATGCTTCTCCGCGGCGGCCGCGCTGAGCTGCTCGGCTTCTTTCTCGAAAAACTGCCGCAATCGCTGGGCCTGGAGGCTTCTACAAATGTGCTGCGAGCAAAAGGAGGCTACACCGGATCGCCCGGCTGGTTGTAGAGCAGCGCGTTGTCGAAAACGAGGCGGACGAGCTGGAAGAAGTCTGCGCGGGTCTGGATTTCGCCGGTTTGGAGCTTGTGTTGGATGGTGGAGAAGTCCATGGGGTGTTTAATCACGTCGAAATAGTCGGGAATGCCCAGCGCGGCGGGATCGACGGGCTCTAAAAAGGCGTCCGCGTCGTCGTGGCTCTGAGGAAGAAAAAGGAAAAGAGAAGAAAGGATACCATGAGACGAGAGAGAAGGGTGCTACAAAAGTGATAGTCGGGGGATTTGGGTTTGGATTCCGTTTTGATTTTGGGGGTTTTGGATTCTTTGGGGAGCTTCGGTTTGGAAGAACGCTTACGGGTGGACGATGGTTGGGATGAATATCTCATGTTGTTAAAAGGGAGATAAATTACTCTTTGGTGCAGGTAAGGTCTTTCGAAGATGGAGAATACACGCCGAAAAGTAAAAAATCCCCAAATTCGTTGGTTCCCTTTCCAGAGACGTTGTAAACATTATCTTCTTTTACAAAGTTCAGAGTTAAGTTCCGTTCATATACACGTTTTTGAATATCCGTCTTTACCACGAAGTACCCAGAATACAAACCCGAAACGGGTTCGGTGCTATCTTCTTGCTTTGAAAGCTTTAGGGAATATTGAAAATCACAGGTAGAACCCAAGATTGAACCATCACAACCCATACCCCACTATACTTTAAAGAATAATCATTCCAAAACAATTCCAATCCATGTGCAACTCCGACTTGATCGTTCGTAAACTCCTTTCATGATTAAGGTTTGTGGCTCTATATTTTATTATAGCATATATAGAAGAAACGATTTTTATCAATCAATAGAGGTTTCCTCTCAAGAGCGGGTAACTCCTCTTCAGAAACACTCGATGATTCGCTACACACATATAAATCTTCTCCATCAGCTTCTACAACAAAAGGATAAAGAATAACGATACCTTTGGATGATTCTTGAGTATTCTTTTTCATGAAGAATAGTATTTAAAAATCTAAAGAGAATAGTACAGTAAATAATTCTAAATGACGAAAGAGCTTTACCAAGATTATTCTGTGTGTAATTCGTTTTTATCCTACAAAAACAATGGAGAATGAACTATGTGGAGTATCTAAAACACATCGAGATAACCCAATGGGAAAGACAAATTGTAGGGAGTGTGGATTATTGTCCTGAAGGATTATGGCTCAGAGAGAATCGTCATTGATAGAGATAGAGAGAACAGCAATAAGAATGGTACCGGCGCAAAAAGGTAGCCTATTTGGAGTGATATGTGTGAGAAAAAGAAAATAGTGAAAAAAGAAGCAAAGCATTGGAATATCTAGTTGATTGAACAGAAGATTTGTGAATATGGTTACTTTTTAATAAAGGTAGATATAGTAGGAATGAGAATTGAGTGTGCATACAAAACAATAAGCGAGCTGCATGTGTTCAAATGCATGAAACTAAAGAATACTGATATCTTGGCTTGTATTTATAATAGGGTAGAAATGAAACATCAAACAACAAACAACAATCCATTCCATTTTGCTACAATTAGAGTATAATAGTGAATATCTAATAATGAGAATACATCCCTTGCCTAATCGATACTGAATACCATCTTTCATGCCTTACACTTTGTCAGAAGTGGATTTCTTACCCACTAACGATTTCAATTGATTACATACTATTCTACTGAACAGTATATATTGATAATGATAATGATACAATCAAGAATATTGAATCAATCGTTACTATTTACATACATAACTAATCTCTCAGTGCTTGCTAAAAACAACTATTCATGAAACTAACCAGTACAATTCAGATCATTCGTTTGAAAGTCCAATTTAGTTTTTTTACACCCTATTGATATGCTAAGTAAAACGCATTTTTGATAAAGAATTGCTACATACTCAATCGTCTCCTTTTAATACTCTTCTTGTTCGTGAATACTATCATTCAGTTCTAGCATTGACTACACAAATAGGAAACATACTAGCAAAGCCAATCAGAGCTATATGGAAATTATGGAAGGGATTTAATTATGATCGGAACCTAAGTCAAAACATGATTAAAGACTGATGGTAAAGGGTTTGGAAAAAATCAAAGAGAACAAGTATTGATAATACCATAATAATGAACAATATAGAATGGAATAAAGTGGTGAATTCAATGCTGGAATCATTGAATGATTTTGACAAGATCAGCGAGAATCGAAGAAACATCTATGAATCACATCGAATCAATCACACAATTATTACTCGTAACTGACTTCCATCGAACTTTCTCGAACGAATTATGTCCATCTCTAGAAGGTAACTTGACAACTTGGAGTTTTGGAATATCTTAATTCTATCCATATTTAGTATTTAGTATTACTTTGCAATGTCACTACATAAGGATTATTAAAATTGTAACCTCCTGCAGAATTGATAATGGATGTTAGATTTGGGAGATCTACAGTGACTCATTTCCAATCATTTGAGTTTTACTTCGCATTGTCAAGGAACATGATTCATCATCATACTTACCATAGAACACTCCATAAGCTAAGTTAATATATTGCAATGATGGAAGATCTAACCAATCATTTTACTAGAACTTATTCAATACTTTCAATTATTGTTGTTATAGATGAACAAAAGGCAGTGCTACCTAATGTAATGGATTGGAGATTTGGAAGATCTATTAATTTTTGGTTACACATCATATCAATACCTCGAAGCACAAATGAACTCCAATAGAAATTGTAAGAATCGTACTCATTAACACCTATGACGATATACTGTAATTGTGGTAGATTCTTCAATTCAAAGTCGCCAGCAAAATCACTGAAACTGTATGCACCAACTTCAATCGATTTCAATGATTCACAATTCAATATGTGGAATGATTTCGATTTATTCTCTCTGTGGTAATTTTTGGCTTGAGTAAATGAATTCTTACCGATTTTCAAACTTTTCAGTCGATTCAATCCATTGATTTTCAATGTTTGCACTGAGCCAAAACAATCATCGCCGATTTCGATTGATTCCAACCATTCGAATTTGTTCATTTTCAATGCATTCAATTCATTACAAC
Source organism: Blastocystis hominis (assembly GCF_000151665.1). Lineage (NCBI taxonomy): Eukaryota > Bigyra > Opalinata > Blastocystidae > Blastocystis > Blastocystis hominis. The sequence goes on from NW_013171849.1 coordinate 310,231, forward strand.
TATTCGAACATATCACCAATTCTGTTACTTGCAAATCCATTTCATTCAATTCAGAACTATTGTTCACTTCAATTCGTTTGGCAGGAACACTTACAATTGGTTCAGTTTTCATTTCACATGGTTTTTCATTCTTCAATACACTTCGAATACTTTCATTCATTCCTTTCACATACCAACCTTCATACAAATCAATTCCACCCTTCTTCTCTTTTCCATGTTCCCATTCACTTTCACGAATTGCTGTTCCACTGCATTCATCAATCAAATATCCCAATCCATTTCGTACAAATTTACCATTTTCAATACTATATCCTCCTATATATACTGGAATTCGATTCAAGATTCCCACATTACTATTTACATCATCGTTTTCAGCATATTCGATCATTTGGTTATTATCAGCATCAAATTCACGAATCATTCGAATCAATTTGTCTTTTGACCAATATCCTTCAACTTTCTCTTTACCATCATTTCTATCATATTCGATTCCATAACCATCTCGATTCATTTCTTCATCAAATCCACCTCGATAGATCACAATATCATCATTACCATCATTATCATCATTCTCTTCACCATTTTCACCTTTACGCTTACATCGAATTGTCATTATCAATCCTTTTTTACCATTTTCGATTCTTCTTCGATCTCCATCATTTCCAACGATTGAATCCCAGTTTTCTTTTCGTAATGCTTTACCATTCCTATATTCTGTCACTCCACCGATTCGTTTACCATTTTTCATCATCCATGCAAGACTCAAGATTCCACGATTGAACAATTGGCAACGACCTTCTACTTTACCCTCTTTCATTTCACTCAACAAATACTCATTAGAATGATCTCCTTGAAATAGAGTGACTTCATATTGTACTCCCTTGATGGAAATTATCTTCTTTTCCATGGTAATGTAGTCATTGAGAAAAAACCTTGATTCTCTGGCTTGTTTTGAAGAATCTATATTATTATGGCTTATGGATATGAATACAATCAAAATTGTTGACCATGATGCAAAAAATACTGATTTTCACAGTTTGTCCATAACTTCCATATTTCCCAAACTCAATAATGATATATTCTTCTATGTATATAAATATTGAAACAATTTATTAATGATTTGGGACTTGTACTTAATGTTCGACTGTACTACACAACATAACGTAGATTTATAAATATGATGTGTGTGTAACGTATCGCTTAATAATAAATAGTATCCATATTACATTTATGATGCTTCTATGTGACAAAAGTACTAATGACTGTAAATTCCTAACAATTCAAGCAATTTCATTAAATAACATAGTAAAATTGATATTTGCATGTGCTTTATCTCATCTGGTCCTACTTAATATCAATCTACACATTCATTGTTGATGTAGGCAATTATCACGGAATATACAATTATTATATTAATATAATATAAATCCAAACGACCAACCTATATTAATACTAGTAACCGTTGGGTTACTAAAAACACACGAATATAAAGATGAAATGAATAACATGATAAAATAGATTTGTTACTTAATAATATACTTATTGGAGAATAGATCAAAGTATTGAATTGTATTAATAATCAATAATCTAGAAAATAGAGGTAATAAGAAAGTATTCAAGATAAAAACGAAAACCTAATATTACTTAATAGAAATCAATGCCAATAAAATAGGCATATATGCATGCATATACATTTGTAATGCAATACACAATCACTTTTTTCTTTTCGTTTCAAACTATTTAGGATGGATGAAAAACGACGAAATCTTGAGTGTAACTATGCTGGATAAAATGGGCAAAATGTCCATGAATCAAATCAAGTCAAGCAAACAATACTCGAGACTATTTTCGATTGAACAAACATGTATTATTTAGATAGCTTAACAGATTGTAGATTTGAATTATCTAATGACTATTGTTGTTCAGTATTGAGAACTATTATCCATGGTCACTGAATAAGGGTTATAAAAAGACCAATATAGAATCGACGGACGTTAGATTTGGTAGATCTATTCATTACACATTTTTAATTTTTATTGAAATTCCTCGAATCACAAACAAAGCATTACAAAATTGAATGCTCTATTTCTTAAAAAACCAATATGAATGGATTTCAATGATTCACAATTCAATATGTGGAATGATTTCGATGTATCACTTCCACAATCATTCTGTTTGTGAGTAAATGAATTGTTTCCGATTTTGATTGTTTTCAATCGATTCAATCCATCGATTTGGAATGTTTGCACTGATTCAAAACAATGATTGCCGATTTCGATTGATTCCAAATTGTACAACAATGAAACATCCCAATCAACCAATACACAATTGTCAATCAGTTTCAAATGTTTCATTCCCATATTCAGTGGTTTGCTTCCATTTCCTTCATAATTTTCATCAGTATTACATTCAATTCCATTACACCATTCACATTCATTCACTAATTTACCATATCGATCATATACTTTTCCTCTTCCAAATCGATTATCATCACACCAATATCCTTCATATTCAATACATCCATTATTATGATAACTCATTCCATATCCAAATCGTTTCCAATTGATCATTATGCCCTTGTACACCAATATTCCATCATCATCATACATTTCACCAAATCCAAATGGAATTCCAATTTTACCTTCGTTTTCTTTTTTTGTCAATATCAAGCCTTCAAATCGACTTCCATGATCCAAATCCACGATTCCTTCTTCTACTACTTCTATGGCTTGTTCTCCATTATATGTAATAGCACTAATTTGATGATTTCCAAACACTTTCAACACTTTCTGCTCATTGACCACAAATCCTTGATTCATGAATACTCCACTATTGCATTGCAATACTATACATCTCCATTCCAAAAGACAAGTCAAATCCAGCCATTTGGTTGCATTTCTTTACCCAAGCATGCCTGTACACTTTGAATAATGGAATTATCACTGTGATCATTATTAAAGCAGAATTAACAAAATCAATAAACCTTGCATGGCAATACGAAAGATAAAATGATATAAAAAGAATGGCAATAATGTTATTCTATTGTTTTGATTCTGTATATGTTGTTCTACATCCATATTTTTTATTCTTCCTTTGTAGAGATGTACATCCAATCATGGTTTCACACTTCACATCGTTATGAATGTGTCATTCTCATTTTTGTTTGTAGGATTGTTTTGAAATTATAGCCCTATCCGTATATGCCCACTTTTTGTTATTTCGGTTTCATCTTTTTCCATGCTTTGGCTATGTTACGATATTCCACTTTTATTATAAGCTTTTATTTTTCTATATAAATTTTGTTGCTCTTTCGAATCAATCAATTTCCTTTTGAATTCTACCACTTCATAATTTCTCTTGCTTAATCATTCAATGGATATATCTTCCTTCGTTAGAGTTACTTCCAGTAGTGTAACCCATTCTTACGAGTCTCATAGTCAGATCGAGGAGTTCCAATCATTCGAGCCTAACTATTTCTTCAACCTGGCAGACTTTTTGTGCGCTTTTACTTCAGCGTTTTATCTACGTTTCCGAGACAAGGATAAAATGAAGGGTGTGAGTCTCTGCATTTGCACGTTTCTAATGTGCTTCGGTAGATCATTGGATCATTTCTCATCGATAGGTGGCTCGACGATGACGAATTTTGTTCATGGCTTAATGATGGGTTATTTACGACGTTCTACTAGCTTTGTTTCATTTTTGATCGGACTGTTTGGTCTTTTCTTGGCATTCCATCAGAGGTTCTGTACTTCTTCTTCCCCAGTCTGCGATTGATTCTCTTTTCCCTACCTTCTTGTATCAGGTAGCTTCTGGCAAATGTTTATGCTATGTAGTGCTTTAACTTTGTTGTTGACTGCCTGCTTCGAATCCACTGTGTCACCTCGTGGGGTGTGCATACGGCGATCTCTGCTGGAGGAAGCGTGGTCTCAGCCACGTTCGCTTCCATGGCGACGGGCTGTGGCGGAGGAATGCTGGCGACGCTTCTTCTCGATGATTCGTCGAGTGTGTGGATGGATAAGCTAACACGTGTGTTAGTAAAATACAAAAGGTGAAGGCGTTAAAACGATGCGATCTGTAGAGAACTGGAGCATTTGTTGACGTTGTCTCTGCTCTATCAAGCGCTTATCGGGTTTCTTCCTTTGTCGTTTGTTTCGCCGATGGATTTTGTTGGGGCGAGGCAAGAATGTGATGTAGATAAGCGCTAAAAGCGTGTGCTTTGTTGTCTTCTTGTGTCTTCATTTCGTGGATCGAGTGATTGGGATTGTAATCGTTTGGGCGTGCATTATTGATAGCGTTTGTTTTTGCCTATTCCGATGACCGTTTCGTATTCGAAAGAGGCCGAGAAGGAGCAGGAGAAAGAAAAGGAGAAGGAAGAATAATATGGTTGTTTGTTTTAGTCTATTATCAAGTGTTTGTGCTTTGACTGTTCTTAGAAAACGTTGTTCATATTCGCTGTGAAATAGAACCACTTATGGAATGCTTTCTTTGGTTGGAACTATTCTATTCTTCTGGAATGCATGGTATCTCTTGGAGATCGGAAATTCTTTGAATCTATGAACTGGGAAACAGGGAGTGATGCTAGAGTGCTGAATTATTGCCTTTGGAAGGATGCTTCAACTTTCAGAAAGATAGAGGACGAGTCTGTCTGCTTTGCTTCATTCATTCGTGCCTTCTCTCATGCTATAAAGGATACATTGTGCCTATTTTCTTTTCTATCCCTTGAGCAGTTGCCCTATCCTTTGCACAATCGACTCTCCTTCGATCACTCTAACATTTGCACGATCCATTGTAAAACTAGACACTCTTCCCTTCCCTTTTGTTTCACTTCCACGCCCTCCTCTTCTTACTCCATGGATACCTTTATAATAGACCCCTAAATACAAAATATACTAGATTAACCATCAAATCATACAAATTACCCTTTCCTAACCAAAATGCTCATATAGACTGTTCATTTGAATTGCCTATACTTAAACATCTATGTTATCCATATATTCTGACGAGATACAGCAGACAAACTCTTTTCCACACCTTGTTTCCCAAATACCATTCAATCATTTCCAAATTAATAAGCCATTCAACTACAATTCATTTCTATCCATAGCAATCCATATCGAGAATCAAGTCCTTCCGCTCTCTATTTATCACTCCCATCCTTTCAATTATTGTCAAATCTATAGATGAACAGCTCTCAATGTTCGTCCAAAATACTTTACCCTTTTTCTGTGATATGTTGCTGGTAGATAAACAACGCCCCAAAACATTGGAGGAGATGGACTATCACAAGGATATGTCGATAAACCTAATGAAGCTCGTTTTTTGTTTCTATGAAGCGTTATGTTGTAGGCATCATCCAATGAGTTTCCACATATGCTGTTTTATGGTCCTTCGGGCTGTGGGAAGAAAACCCGCATCATGGCGCTCTTGCGTGAAATGTTTGGATCGGGTGTAGAAAAGGTAGAGCAACTTATGGTTTGATTTAGAAATAGCTACGAATGGAGAAAAGGGAGTTCAAAGTAGAGAAGCATTTTCACATATTTGAGTGTAGACTCCATCGCAAAAATCGATTGAGATTGTAACGATAGCGAGTAACTATCACATTGAACTGAACCCAAGCGATGTTGGGATATATGACTATGTGGTTGTTCAAGAAATCATAAAGGAAATTGCTCAATATAAACAACTCGATGCAAATGCGAAGCATCCCTTCAAAGGTTTTCTCTACTCCGTGTGAATCCCTTTCTAGTGGTTCTCCTAAGCGAGGCGGACAATTTATCTCGAAACGCTCAAGCAGGTCTTCGTCGTACCATGGAGAAATACTCCAGCAACTGTCGTCTGATTCTCTGTTGCGAAAACAGCAGTCGCATCATCGCTCCGATTCGCAGTCGCTGTCTCTGTCTCCGTATCTCCGCACCGACTCTCTCTGAAGTTGGCTCGACGCTTTCTTTGTTCCTGCTAGGTTCTAAGCATTCTGCAGCGAAACTGTCTGAACGAGGGTCTCTCGGTGCCTTCTTCGCAGTTGCAGCGCATCGCCCAAGTCTTCTCGGTGCGTGAGTGTGATGTAGGCTTCGAATCGGAACCTGCGCCGCGCGCTGTTGCTGTTGGAATCGAACACTGCGGCGAACGGAGGGGGAGGATTGAAGGGGGAGGACATCGTGCTGATGGATTGGGAGCGATTTCTCGAGTCCATCGTGGGAATCATCGTCACAAAGCAGAACCCTGCGGCGCTGCTCGAGATCCGAGGCAAATACTACGAGTTGCTGGCGCGATTGATCCCGGCGAGCGTGATTTTGAAGAGGATCGCGAGCAGACTGGTGGACTCGACGCCCTCGCGAGCGACGCAGATGGAAATCGTGCATTGGGCTGCGGTGTATGATCAGAAAATGCGGAAAGGAGGGAAGGAGATCGTGCCGCTGGAAGCCTTCACGGCACGCTGCATGGCGCTGCTCGCTCAAGCCCGTCATTCATGCATTGTTTTCTAGAGCAAACCATGCAATGCGTTCATTCCATTCGAATCAGCGCATTTGATTTGCATTGAATTGATTCCATTTCATTCAACTCACTTCTCTTCCTTTCCTTTCCATTTCACACAACTGCTTTATCATCAACAAACACTTCAAAGACAGTACAAACCCCATTCCTTCTTTCTTATTCCTCCTTCGCCTTTCCAGCGCCCAGACTCAACCAGCGCCAGAACGGAATCACCACCGTCACCACCGCAATGGCTCCCAGAATCGCGTACTCCATCTACCCATTACTCCCAGCAACACACATTCTACCCAGAACGAACTCGCCAGACGCAGATAGTGCGCTTCCTGAAGAATCGGAAGTGTTCCCAGAGAGGTGGACAGACCACGAGCATGCGCCACTTCCTCGTCCTTGTAGAAAGCGTACTCGTACATCGCGCGACCCGTTTCCAGATAACCGAACTGGCGAGGAATAGCAGTCACGTTCTTCTCGAACTTTTCTCCACTACCCATCACCCTTTCCCCTATAGCAAAAGCCTACGCAGGAAGCTCTTCAATCACAATAGGGAACTCCACATCAATATCGAAGCCCTCTTCCGGCCACTGGTCAGTAATCGTCACATTGTACACATCTCTACCGGTAAACAGCCCCACAAAATTATACTCTTCACCAATGTTATCAATACGGTACATAATGGTGAATTCGTGGTTACAACCAATGTAGTTGCTAGGAGCATCGAGTCCCTACGAGAAATCGATTCCCCAGCAAATGCCTTCCTACCTTCTCCATAATCAAATGAGGAGCGCACTGAGCCAGGGCAAGAGCAAGCAGAACAACGATGGACTTGAACTATCGCATTAGAATCACTCCCTCCTCGTCTACCATTTCGTTTACAGTGAAAATACTAGCGAAACAAGTGTATTCTAGTGAAAAGACTCAAAATGCCAGCGACATGTACAGTGATTTCCCTTGAAAATCAAGCATTTCAACAAACAGCCAAAAAACATTACAATATTCACTACGACTGTTCTCCATAACTTCAAATCCTTTTCCAATACACCAACCATTCATTTTCCTTTTTTTCTTTTCCTGCTCGGGACCTCTCGCTCTTTACAGCGGGATGTTTCCGTGCTTTCTCCAAGGATTGGTCATCTTCTTGGTCTGGAGGATCTCGAGGTCCTCGCAGAGTCTTCTTCGGGTCTCGGTGGGCTCGATGATGTCGTCGATGAATCCTCTCTGGGCGGCCATGAGCGGGTTGGCGAAGTTGTAGGCGTACTCGGCCTTGTTCTTCTGGAGATCCTTTCCTCGGAAGATGATCTTGACGGCTCCCTCGGCTCCCATGACGGCGATCTCTCCGTTGGGCCACGAGTAGTTGCTGTCTCCGCGCAGATGCTTCGAGGACATCACGCAGTACGCGCCTCCGTAGCTCTTGCGGGTGATGACGGTGACCTTGGGCACGGTCGCCTCCGCGTAGGCGTAGATCAGCTTGGCTCCCTCGCGGATGATTCCTCGGTGCTCCTGGTTCACGCCGGGCAGGAAGCCGGGCACGTCCACGAACGTCACCAGCGGGATGTTGAACGCGTCGCAGAAGCGCACGAACCGCGCGCCCTTCACCGAGGCGTTGATGTCCAGGCAGCCCGCCAGCTCCAGCGGCTGGTTCGCCACCACGCCCACCGTGCGGCCCTCCATGCGGGCGAAGCCCACCACGATGTTCTTCGCGAAGTCGGGCGACGTCTCGAAGAACTCCTGCTCGTCCACCACCAGCTTCACCAGCTTCTTCATGTCGTACGGCATGTTCGCGTCCTGCGGCACGATGTTCGCCAGCGCCGGCTCCGCGCGGCTCCGCGGGTCCGTGCACACGCGGCTCGGAACGCCGTCGCGGTTGTTCAGAGGCAGGTAGTCGTAGAACGTACGCATCGCGCGAAGCATCTCCACGTCGTTGTCGAACGCGCCCTGCGCCACGCCAGACTTCTTCGTGTGGATCGCAGCGCCGCCCAGCTCCTCCTGCGTCAACTTCCTCCTGCGTCACCGTCTTCACCACGTCCGGACCCGTGATGAACATGTACGACGTGTCGCGCACCATGAAGATGAAATCCGTGATCGCAGGAGAGTACACAGCGCCTCCAGCGCACGGACCCATGATCAGAGAGATCTGCGGAATCACACCCGACGACAGAGTGTTCCGCTTGAAGATCTCCGAGTAGCCAGCAAGAGAGTCGCAGCCCTCCTGGATACGAGCACCGCCGGAGTCGTTCAGACCGATCACCGGAGCACCCACGTCCATGGCCTTGTCCATCACCTTGCAGATCTTCTCAGCGTTCGTGCCAGACAGAGAACCTCCCAGCACAGTGAAGTCCTGAGCGAACAGGAACACCAGACGACCGTTGATCGTTCCGTGGCCCGTCACAACACCATCGCCAGGGTAGTTCTGCTTCTCCATACCGAAATGCACGCAGCGGTGCGCCTTCAGCTGGTCGTACTCGCGGAACGAACCCTTATCCACCAGCAGCTCGATACGCTCACGAGCAGTCAGCTTGCCACGCTTGTGCTGAGAATCAATGCGCTTCTCGCCTCCACCAATAAGGGCGCTGTGGCGAGCTTCAGCAAGTCTTTCAGTGAAAGGCTTCGTTAAATCAACAGCTCCGGCGAAACTGCGCTACACCATCACACTCACAGATTCAAAATCGTACAGCAAGAGTCACAGCACGCTTCGAAATCATAGAAGGAACAGATGCGAGCATTCTTTGGGAAAACCTAGAATGGGAGAATAATGGAGAAACAGGGAAGATGAGTGAAAGGACGACATACAGCTTTAAGGGACCAAAATGCTATGCATGTCGAAGGAATTGAATCATTCATTTTGTGTGTTGTAGTGAATGGCAATAGGGTGAAATAGGAATTTAGGATAGGTTCACAATTTAGAAATGTCAATCTGGATATGGAGTGGAATGAAATTGCTTAATACTTTTTAACAACTTAGCATAGCTTTTGTGATGAACTTGAATCAAACGGATGATAATGGGTCTGAGGTGTTTCACATTTTTGATAAGGGTTTGATCACAACTACATATTTAGTATTATTCTTGATAGGAAGATCTTTCTTTGGAGATATTATTGATAGAAGTGGCTATTATTAGTATGGTTTATTGTATTCTTTGTTGGAGTGAATATGACTTGTTTGCCAACTGCATGTAGTTATCTAGGTTGTTAAGATAGAATGTAATAGTCGAGGTTGTAAGTATGTTCACAGGGGAGTAATATACTCTAAAATTATAATATTGTGAACAACCACTATTCTTGTGATAGCTTTTTCCAAAACAAATTTCAGAATGATATGTATCTATTCTCTCTTTGCCCTTTACATTCTTTTCACCTTCACCGTTTAACTACTCTCGCTTTCCATATATTCCCATTAATATCGCAATATATGCCATATTTGTAAATGAATGCTGAAGATATATCATAATCTATTATTATTCGGTTTTTGTATTATTACAATATGAGGTTGAGTTCAATTTTTTTTGTCTTCTTTATTTACATGTTTGTCAGCAAATGTATCTATATGATGGAGTATTCCTTTGTTTTAGTTGACATGTAGTATGAGACTTTGCTTCTTTTTTGAGAAGAAATTTCGAGTCTATGCAACGACAGTGAAATGTATTTTTCTTAATAGAAATCAAAATTAGCTCCTGATTTGGTAAAAGCAGAAGTTATTTACTATCCTCTTGGTATTGATTAAAATTGTTTGTTATCTATAGGCCAAGGTCCGGCGGCTGAGGAGGAAGAAGATCAACACACTGAAAGTGGCTTTTTCAAAATTCAGGCCGAGAATTTTAACCAAGAGAGTTTTGTTGGCTTCCGAAATGACTGTAGGTTTAGAAATGGGTGTGCTATGTAGTCTTGAACTTTAGTCTGATCACTCCCTTCCCAGAAGAGTTATTAGATATGCAGAACGAAACGGTCCTTGCTATGTATCCAAGAGAGGACAATTTCTACTATTATCTTCCTCCTGAAAGTGGTAATGCTTCTTGTCGTCTCGAGATTTCCAATGTTTTAACTCCCCCACTCTCTCCTCGACGAAGAGTGTTGCCATCTGTTTACAGAAACGAAAGAGACTTTCTGGCCCAGGCAGAAATCACAGATAGAGAGTTGATAAAGCAAGAGGATATGGCTTTAAAGACCCGAGAATACTACGAAATGCGCAAGACGCAAACCACAAGTAATGATACCTTCTTCCCAAATGACCATCTTTCTCTGGAGCATGCACGTTCTGTTTATAAGGGAGTAGCTTTTTTGGAAAAGCAGGTCGTTTCGATTCTTTACGATCGGATGAAAGAGGACCCCTGCTTTACTCCGATTATCAATCGCTATGATGAAATGTTTGATGAATTGGTTGGAAACCAGACTGAAAAATGGCTCAGACTGCGAGACCAGCTGATCGAAGAAGCACAAGCCAAAGGAGGAAAAACAGTTTCGGATAAGGAAGTATCGCGAGCATTCGCTCGTATTCAACGACAAAAACAGCTTCGACGTCATCAGGTTTATCTTTCCTACGAATACAAATCGGATTCACGCATTTTTTGTGATGGTTGCTATTCCAGAACGCCTCTGAAAGATTTCCAAGTGATTGGTGAGTATCCGCAGCATTTCCTGATTCGAAAATGGGTCGGAAATAAGGAGGTGAGCGAGATTTCGACGGATGCAAATCGTAGTAGCAACGATCTTGCTTAAGAGTAGCGTGGTTCCCCTCCGATTTCCAAGCCATTGATATCACAGCAATCGCAGCAGCTACATACAATCGTTTTTTCTCCTTACAACAACTGCTGTATCGCTGGCGCGGGTAGGAACATCGCTCATTGCTCCCTTGTGTAGACCTTTGTGCATTGTGATGCAGTGTCCTCAGTCCGAAGAAGAATATGCCATTAATTTTATCAACCATCATTACTATCCTGATCGGTTTACGCTTATTATGTTCTTTACGGATCCTTTACATGAATTCAACACTATCTTTCCTGTGAACTATCTCAGAAATCTTGCTATTCGGAATATTCGAACCACACATTTTCTGGTTACCGATATGGATCTTCGCCTCTCAAGTTTGTTATCCAACTCCTTAAAGACGTAGCCAACGCTTACAGTGAATTTATGCGCATCCCTCGTTTCATTTTGGAGAGCAGTACTTCCGCCGTGATCATGCCAATTTTCTTTTATAACCACACTGTTGTTCTGGATAACTGCGACTCAATTGAGGAGTGTGATGAGCTGTGAGTGATGGGAGATGGAATGGAATCTAGAATGAACCACTTTCAACCAGAGAACAAGGCGGAGCTCATCGCATGCATGAAGATTGGGATGTGCTTTTCTAACAAGCGAATGTTGAGAACACATGTAAGAAAGAATCGGCTTCTTGTGATGTGATAGATGTATACTATGCCAGAATGGTTTGTGGTCCAAAACGATTCTACGATTTCGCGCGTACGTTGTTTTGTAGCAAACTTCATGGAACCTTATATGCTGGTGCGATACAAGCGAGATACTCCTGTGTTCCATGACCAGTTTGTTAATTATGGCTATAACAAAGTTCAATATTTTGAGAATCTCCGCCAAATGGGATATTCCTTTTATGTAATTAATAAAGTGTTTGCGATGGATTTCCCACATCCTGATTCTGATTTCCGCATTTCTTATAACACTATGATTCGAAATAAAGAAGAAAACCCAATGCGAATAGTTTACAATGAACTTCAAATGTCGTTCAACATGAAGTATAAAGATCGTCGTAGTTCTCGAATTTGCTTTTTACGACAGCCCTCTTACTATGAAGAGGTTTAGAGACTTTGTTGCTTCTAATTGTTTGATTGATGGAAGGATTTGTTGACTCAAACATTCTTAAGATTGTCTTTTAACTAAAGTACGGTTTACAGGTATAAAATAGGAGGGATGTGGATAAACCATCGCAGAAGCAATCCTCCCAAAGCCACTGCCTCTTGTGGTAAGAAGAATATCAGAACTTCCTAAAATATGGACATCGATCAAGGCACTCATCAGTGAATTCGTCTTCAAATGACCAGATGAAGTATGACCACGAGCGTGCTTGGTGGAGTAAATAACGTTAAACTTTGACTTAAATGTATCGAAAAGATAGTTTGTAGCACGGTCAGAATCACTCGAAATGTAGAGATTCCATTCAGAATAGGTGACATTGTGCTTTTTACAAATATTCTCAATTTGATTCGGGATTCTATACAACGCTTCCTCACTAATCATCGAGGTCCTTTCAAAATCATTTGCCAAGTTACCTCCAGTACGAACTTGAATACCAAACGTGTAAGGCCTTGTTAATCTTCGTTTCTCTTCCTCGATTTCATTCTTGACTGAGTTCGTGGGAGAGAGAACTATTTGAAACAGGAGTTTGTACAGATAATCCCAATTTTGACCTTGCTGAAGTAATTTGCTGTCTTTGAGAATCTGAAGGTTTTCAGGAGTCAGTACAATAGATTTTGGTGCTCGAACATCAAACAAAATAGAATCCTCACTAAAGCTGGAAGGTAAATCAATAGTATTATTATTAGCATTTTTCACAAAACAAGAACCCCCATGACAAACCCGAATATCCGTAACATCTACTTTCTACCCTATCCCTATTTCGTACCTTGCCTATACTCTCTTGATTTCAAACAGGAATCAGTCAAATTGTAGATGAGAGGCAGAGTAATGACTAAAATGTTAAAAATGTATATTCCATACACCACAATTGCTTTCTTAAAACCAGCGCAGCGATTATTTCCTCCACTGTGGAAATACTCTTATGACCAAGTCCTCCATTCCTCCCATTGATAATAATTTTAGATTCATTTGCTGAGGATGTTATTTGCAAAATCTTTTGACACACTTGTTCAAGTGATTGCGATTTTCCAGAATAAGAGACGACGACATAGGATTCTAAATCTCTAGGATAATTATAACACAAAAGTGTTAAAAGAAAAGCAAATAGCAAAACGAAAACCTTCATAAAAACTAATAAACAACGATTATTGTAATAACTGGTCAGTTTGTGGTATTCTAAAAAGAGCAGAGGACTCGAGTTTATATCAGTGGAATGTTTTTGAAAACAATGGAGCACATTTGATAGTTCACTGAAGCAGTTTTACACCTCAATGATAGGTTGTTCGCAGTATAGAACGGAATGGTACAGCTTGGTGTGGAGCAACATTGCTAATTTTTAAAGGAATACCTATGGCAATCAAACCAAGTGAGTTCGTATTTGTTCTCCCAATATTCGCTTTGTTTCGCTATTCTATTACTTCAGTAATAATGGAATTTGTAATCAAACGCTATCTACTAAATCAAGAAAGGAGAGACGATGGTTTCTATAGACGTGAATCAACAAAGAACGGATCGAGCCACCACTTTCTTATATATAGAAAGTACCTAATGAAGCGAGTTTCTCGCCAGTTCTTTCTTTCTTTCTTATTCTACAACTATAGCCTACTTGAATCTATAGTATTAGTGGCAATCCATTCAAGAATTCAATCTCTAACAACACTTCGATTTTTATAACATAGAATCATAAATAGAACTACCACCCCACTATTTTGAGAACGAGATTTTCTATCCAGCAACGAGGAATAGAGAGTGAGGATACGATCAATACGATTCCACTCTACTGTTCTTTTGGGGGAGACTCGTTTATGGGATACCATTGTGTAATCGATCTCTCCCCTCCCTCTCTCTCCCTTAACACATAGAGACAGACATAAAAACAGCATCCACCCCTTTCTCTCAAATCTTCCACTCTTTATTTTGTAGCATACCGTGCTATAATATTCCCGTCCAAATAATCCACTTAACAAGAGTTTGCGAACCAAATCCCTTCAGTCTCACGATTTCCCCCTTTTTTCTTGACCTACATCCAATTCCTTGCCTGTTGGTACTGGCTCCAATCAAAACCAGAGACTTGCGCGAAACTCCAACGCGCCCATCCATTTCATAGTATTCTCTGTCTTGTCTCAGTTGCAGCCAAATCGCGCATTCATGTGTGTCCGAATCCACAGATGTAAATCGATTGGTATTCACGATTGATTCATAAATGGGAAATGTCGAGGACGAAATGGGAGTGGAGTGGGTGGTCATATTCCGCCGTGCCAAGTTTCAACCACACATTCGATAGTCAGAAAACTCTTTGTTTCAACCTAGGAAAGTCTCGAAATGGTAAGATGCTAATTTGCTGTGAATCTACTCTAATTGTATGTAGGTCAACTTCACCATCGATCAAATCCGTCATATGATGAATATGACAAACAACATTCGTAACCTTTCTGTCGTGGCTCACGTCGATCACGGAAAGTCCACTCTTACCGATGCCCTCGTGTCGAAGGCCGGTATTATTTCGAAGAAGGCTGCTGGAGATGCCCGTTTCACTGATACTCGTGCAGATGAGCAGGAGCGTTGCATTACTATTAAGTCTACTGGTATCTCTCTGTACTTCGAGTACGACCCCGAGACTATTGACAAGGCTGCTTCCGTGGCTACCCCTGAGGGTGAGGCTGTTGAGGAGGAGAACGTGGAGATCAAGCACAACTCTTACTTGATCAACCTTATCGATTCTCCGGGACACGTCGACTTCTCTTCTGAGGTGACTGCTGCCCTTCGTGTGACCGATGGAGCTTTGGTGGTGGTGGACTCTGTTGGTGGAGTGTGCGTGCAGACCGAGACTGTGCTGCGCCAGGCTCTGACTGAGCGTATTCGCCCTGTGCTGATGTGCAACAAGCTGGACCGTGTGATTTCTGAGCTTCAGCTGGACCCTGAGGAGGCTTACCACAAGCTGATGAAGTCTGTGGAGTCTGTGAACGTGATCATTGCCACCTACCCTGATGAGGCCGTTGGTGATATCCAGGTGTATCCTCAGCACGGAACTGTTGCTTTCGGATCGGGTCTGCAGCAGTGGGGTTTCACTCTGCGCAAGTTCGCGCGTATGTACTCGAAGAAGTTCGGTATTGACGAGACGAAGATGATGGAGCGTCTGTGGGGAGACTACTTCTTCGATGCGGACAGCAAGAAGTGGGTCAAGACGAACCGCAAGGAGGAGCGCAAGGCTCAGGGCAAGAAGCCTCTGAAGCGTGCTTTCGTGCAGTTCGTGCTGGATCCCGTGTACCAGCTGTTCAACGCTGTGAGCGAGGGCCGCAGCGAGAAGTACCTGAAGATGCTGACGACTCTGGGCGTGAACCTGACGACGGAGGAGAAGGAGCTGCGCGACAAGGCGCTGGTGAAGCGTGTGATGTCGAAGTGGCTGCCCGCTGCCGATGCTCTGCTGGAGATGATTGTGCTGCACCTGCCCAGCCCCGTGGAGGCTCAGAAGTACCGTGCCAGTCTGCTGTACGACGGACCGGAGGACGATGAGGCCTGCACCGCCATGAAGAAGTGCGATCCTAATGGTTGCCTGATGATGTACGTGTCGAAGATGGTGCCCACCGCCGATCAGTCCCGTTTCTACGCTTTCGGTCGTGTGTTCTCCGGAATCATCCGCTCGGGCCAGAAGGTGCGCATTCTGGGACCCAACTACAAGGCGGACAACAAGAACGATCTGCTGATCAAGTCCGTGCAGCGTACTGTGATCATGATGGGTCGTACCGTGGAGCAGGTGGCCGATATTCCTTGCGGAAACACTTGCGGTCTGGTGGGAGTGGATCAGTACATTCTGAAGCAGGCCACTCTGACGGATTGCGAGACTGCCCTCACGATCAAGATGATGAAGTTCTCCGTGTCCCCTGTGGTGCGTGTGGCTGTGGAGCCCAAGAACCCCGGTGATCTGCCTCGTCTGGTGGAAGGTCTGAAGCGTCTGTCGAAGTCCGATCCCATGGTCGTGATCACCCACACCGAGACCGGTGAGCACATCATTGCCGGAGCTGGAGAGCTGCATCTGGAGATTTGCCTGAAGGATCTTCAGGACGACTTCATGAAGGGCACTCCCATCAAGATCTCGCCTCCTGTGGTGGCGTTCCGCGAGTCCGTGAACAGCGCGACGACGGAGCCTGGTCTGGCCAAGTCCCCCAACAAGCACAACCGTCTCTACGTGAACGTGGAGCCCATGCCCGACGGTCTGGCGCAGGAGATCGAGGACCAGAAGGTCACTCCGGAGCAGGAGTTCAAGGAGCGCGCTCGTTACCTGAGCACAAACTACGGAATGGATGTGGAGCTGATGCGTAAGATCTGGGCTTTCGGTCCCGATGGCAACGGCCCGAACATTTTCTGCGATGCTACGCACGGAGTGCAGTACCTGAACGAAATCAAGGAGTCCGTGGTGGCTGGATTCGGCGCTGCCTGCGCTGCGGGTCCGATGTGCGATGAGCCCATCCGCAACATCATGTGCAAGCTGATGGATGTGACCCTCCACCCCGATTCCATCCATCGTGGTATGGGACAGATCATGCCGCCCGCTCGTCGTGTGGTGCTGGGAACCATGCTGACCGCCGATCCCATCCTGGTCGAGCCCGTGTTCCTCTGCGAGATCCAGGTGCCTCGTGCTGTGTCTGGAGGTATCTACGGAGTGCTGACTCGTCGTCGTGGCCACGTGTTCGAGGAAATCGATGAGCCCGGAACCCCCATGATGAACATCAAGGCCTATCTCCCTGTCGCTGAGTCCTTCGGATTCACCCAGGATCTGCGTTCGGCTACTGCTGGACAGGCCTTCCCGCAGTGCGTCTTCTCTCACTGGCAGGCTTTCAACGGAGGCGATCCTCTGGAGAACGGAACAAAGACCAACGAAATGGTCAAGTCCATTCGTAACAGAAAGGGATTGGCTCCTGAAGTCCCCACTTCAGATCGTTACCTCGATAAGCTGTAAGCTGTAAAGATGTTTTGGACCTCCTAGCGATTTTGTTTGTTTGAGATATTGTGAGGATAGGGAACAGGGACTTTGAGAATGTGTATCTGCTTTTTTTTCAAAAATGGATTGCTTGGGTTTGACAGAGAACCATCCTTACCAACTCACGATGGAGGAATCTGGGAGTAGGGCTATTCAATAGTAAATGATTCTCACATTTCGATAATCAATCACACAGGCTATTTGACAGGGGGGTGTGATCCAACTTGGCTTGATTCGCTGTTTATACGATATCTCATATACTACTCGGAAGATTAATCAGATTGAAAGTGATATTGTTATATATCTTCATTCCAATTCTGCAAATTGGATGGATGATCACTTGACAAACGGGATATAGTTATCATGAGCACCACTGTACTTGATAACTGTTTGTATTGTTTTTTTAGTTAAAATGAGTGATGCGAAGAGTTTGAATGGCCCACAAAATAGCGTATTTCCATCTGATTCTATAATCGTGCCGAATGTGAGTGGTAACTACTACAACCGGAATGAACAATAGTTTATGATTCCAAGGAGTTAATCAAGAAAGGCATATTGGAATTAACTCCATCTAAATCGCACATTGTATTACATCCTTCACGCGTACTTCAATCCGTCCAGCCAAAGTCATTTGTGCGGGAAAGGAAAGAAAGAAAATTAGTGCATGCTACTGTACCTATCTCTCCTATGAATTCTGCATCTAAAAGTGGGTCTTGCGAATTACCAACTGTATCGCCAATTTCATCAAAAGAGCACTGTAGTTCTGACTTCCAAACAATGGCAGTACCTATCGTCGTAGTTGAAAGCACTGAGAACGAGACTGGGTGTAGTCCGAACTGTTTCCTATATCAAATTGGCTCTAATTTATATACCAGTTTCATTCCAATGATTAGCACGCTATCGACTCCTGAAAATGAAGACCAGAATGAAAGGGATCAAAATAAGGGAGGTGAAATCAAAAGTGCTGCTAATCCTGGCGATCTTCCCCAAAGATATACTGGCTATTCACCCTTCGAAAAGCAAGAGTTACGAAAAATGCGACAGCGGACAACGTTCACCAAATATGTGAAGCATCGGATTTTAAATCTGTATCGACTGTATCGAATGAGCGGATCCAAGCTATCCATTCGCTCTATTGCGTATAAAATATATTCCCAGCTTTCTAAAGAATCGTTTGTTCGTTGCGAGTTGCTAACCCATAGTGATTTTCAATACACATTTAAGAATATCATCACTTTATTGTATAATACCAGACATAAAAAGTAAACGTAGTGTTGTTAGCATAGTTGTGGAAATCTTGTTTGTTCAAGACTGTATGCTGTTTTCAACTATCTCGCTTTCTTTCCAATATGAAGAAGGAGAGAAGGATCTGGATACATACGAATAGGTAGTTGTTTATCCAACTGATTAGAAGCAAACTAATGAATTGTATTGAAGTGAAATAGTAACGAATTGCATCTGTGATTGTTGCTCTTGATGACACTCGATCATTCGCAAAGTATTGTTGACTCCCTTATGGTGTGGAATCCATAGTATTAGCTGTGTCTAACATGGTTGGAATCGTGTTGGGTTATGATGCTGTTATCAAGCTTCATGAGTCAAACCCTAAGAAATAGTGGGTATATTACTGAATAGGTTGGAGCTTCTTCAGTGGCCAAAATACAAAATAGGTAGCTTCCTGTACATTCACAGCATATGAATAATGTGAATCAGACACGGTTGCAGTCCAAGAATGTGGAATCAAAAGTGTCAAATGAATTGTTCAAAGCACAAAGCATGAATTGGGCATAATAGTGCTCAATTGCTATACTTTCTATTATACTATAAATCTGACATACTAGATAAGCGAAAATAGGAACAATGAGTATAATCGTTTACCTGTTACATATTTCACAAATTAAATGTATATTTGTATGTACTGATATTTGCTACTTTGATATCTGTCAATTATGATAGAAATTAACAAAATGACACATAACTCGCACACATCAGAAAATAATTATTGGCAGCTTATTATTTGTAATAGAAATAAGCTAGGGATGTAAAGTCAACTTTTCCATCATAACAAATAGCTCAAATGAGTCAACTAAAAGGAGCCGAGCATTTACTCGATGGATACATCTCATCAGGCAAGCCGATGGTTGTTACCAAAAATTATATACAATACACTGTTCAACGGTATCAGGGTGAGCACGAAAACGAATTTGTGTTGCGATCTCCAACTGGAGATGTATATCTTTATGAAAATAATGTATTGAAACAACAATGGAAAGAGAATGAGAAGGGAGTAAAATCGGATGAGTTTATTGCATACAAGAATGGTCGAGTCGATTTCTGTCAACGATTCGAGGATATTTTGGATCAACGAGATTCTAAACAAATAATTAATCATAAGAAAGGAAATCGTATGGAGATAAGGTCATCGAAAACAGGACATTTGATGTATCATGGAGAATACAATGATAATCATGAGAAAGAAGGTTGGGGTATAAAATATGAAGAAAGTGGCAATATGGTCATAGAAGGTATTTGGATGAAAGGAGAGTTGAAAGAAGTGATTCGCTGTTTCAATGGAGATACGATGACCGAATTGAAGCGGAACGGAGAAGATAGTGTAGATCCAACGAAACGAATTCCGATGTATGTGGGTGGATTTCGCTATGATGAAGACAATGAACAATTTATTCGTGAAGGGAAAGGGTGTTTGATAGACGAAAAGACTGGAATTGCAACTCGAGAATGTGAATGGAAGGATGGAAAGGAAGTGAGTGGAGTGGATCTGTATGATGGATGGTACAGTAATACTACACTACAATTAAAAGTACAAAATTATGAAGACATAAGGAATCTGAGTTTGAGAGTTACAGATTTGGAGATTCCTCCGAACTGTTGTAACCATTTGATTAATATATTGGATCTGAGCAAATTCAAGCTGTTACAATCAATCGAAATTGGTAGTAACTCCTTGAATTATGTGCTTACTTTCAGTATTAGTGGATTGAATCGATTAAAGAGTTTAAGAATCAGAAATAACTCAATTGGACGATATAAAGGCAATGTTACCTCTTCATATAGAACACTAAGTATAATGAATTGTGAATCATTAGAATCGATTGAAATTGGGAATGGATGCTTTACCATAATGAATAACTTCAAAATCGATGGATTGAATATATTGAAAACTATCAAAATCGGAAACGATTCATTTTCTCAATCCTCTTTTAGTTCTGAAGATGGTAAAACAAACGCCTTTCATATAATGAATTGTGAATCATTAGAATCGATTGAAATTGGAGATAGATGCTTTACAATAATGAATAACTTCAAAATTGATGGATTGAATCGATTGAAAACTATCAAAATCGGAAATGACTCATTTACTCAATGTTTTTATAGCTTTGATTGTGATGAATCAAAATCATTCCACATATTGAATTGTGGATCATTGGAATCCATTCAAATTGGTAAAAATAGTTTTAGTGATTTTGCTGGAGACTTTGAATTGAAGAATCTACCACAATTACAATCCATTCAAATTGGTACAATTGGAATTGATTCAAGCAATTTCTATTGGAGTTCGTTTGTGGTTCGAGGTATTGAACTGATATTGAATATTCGAATAATGCATAGATCTTCCAAATCTAAAATCCATAGAATTAGGTGATTGGGTATTCCGAGAGTCACCATCTACAGTAATCGAAAGTATTAAACGAATTTGAATGACATGATTGATATAGATCTTCCATCATTACAAACAATCGAACTAGGCAGGTTTTCACTCCGTGGATTATTTGGAGATGAATGTTCACTGACGATGCGAAGTATGAATGAAATGATTTGAAATGATTGAATTAATAGATCTTCCTAATCTTCGATCTATCAATTCGTATGGGGATAGTTTCTTTAATCCTCGCACAGTGACATTAGAGAGTAAATGAATAATATGAATTTTGATAGTATTTAGATATTCCCACTCTACAGAATGTGAAGCTGCCCAATTCTTTCAAGAATGTCGTATTTCCAACAATTAAAAGTACATAGATTCTATTACTATATACTAAATACTAGATGCTTCTGAATTACTATTTGCGAAAACTTATCAATTTGGCTATATTCAGTCGATTGAATCTACAGTATTATCAATTACTCTTCCTGACTGGACATGTAATGATCGGAATTATACAGTATTTGATTTCTCTCGATTTATTCAGATTGAATCTATTGAAATAGGAAATGATAGCTTTTGTTCCGTGAAAACATTCAAAATTGATGGAATGAATCGATTGAAAAGTTTGAAAATTGGTAGGAATTCCTTTACTCAGAAAAAGAACAATCATGATATGGACAATTCTAAAACTCTACGCATTACTAATTGTGAAAATATTACATCCATTCAAATTGGTGAATATAGTTTCAGTGATTTTGCTGGACGCTTTGAATTGAAGCAGCTTCCTAAATTGCAATCATTGAAAATTGGAAATGTGAATAGTGATTCGTGGAATTTCCGTTATTGTTCATTCGTAATAATGAGTACTGAATCATGATGAATTTGATAGTTATAGATCTTCCCAAACTAACATCCATTACACTCGGTCGTAGTTCATTCCGTGAATCTAAAAAAACGCGAATTGAAAGTATATAACATTGATTTCAAAGGAATAATCTGGGTAGATCTATCTTCATTACAATCCATTGAACTTGGAGAACAGGCTCTTCGAGGAATATATGATGACTCATGTTCATTAGTTATGCGAAGTATAGCAAACATAGAGAGTGAATACAATGTAGATCTCCCAAACCTATCGTATCTACATTCAAGAGGTAAAAGTTTTGAAAATCCCAGTGTAGTGCAAATGACTAGTTATATATACTTATGATAACATGATTTCGTAGACATTCCAAAAATAAGAGATGTAGAACTACCTGATTCTTTCTTATACGTTGAATCTAAATCCATATCCAGCAGTTTGAAAATCAAGTATATTGTTATTTATAGATGTATCTGCTTTATTAACAGAGGAAATCGATACTGATGATTATTCATTTGATTCTACTGATAGTTACTGACTTTCAAGCAAGTAATAGGAGACTAAAGGAATTCTATTTTTAATAATTATTGCAACCCGTGTGTTTGTTGTTCGTTATTATCATAGAATAACCTTATTTGACCTGTATATTCGAAATCAAATGATAATGTGAGAAATATCTTTCATTATCATCTATGTGTAATAGATTTTAGTTTATCATAGATCAACTATTCAAACACAATAGAATAAACCATAATGTATTATTTTTATTGGATAAAGTGTAATTTGGGATCGATAGGATATTACAAATAAATAATGATATCAAATCTTGAATAATGTCACTCTTTGAATATAATTAATCGAAAGGTATATAAAGAATCTGTTTATCTGATGTGTAAGACTATTTGGATAAGGAAATCTCCTGATAACATAATATTTGACAAATATGATAGTACTATCAATGTGAATTACTTATAAGAAACAAATGTGGCTCTATTATTGATAACCTTATTTCGGTCTAATCATAACCTGGAGTACCAATCAATAAATTATTTAATATCACATTTGTTATACGTATTACTGAAGTGAACTGATTCAACATCAGCCTTGACAAAAACGAGTAAAGCGGTCATTTCTATCATAACACAAAATATGACTTTTCAAAATTGAAAAAGTAAAGAAAAATGTTAAAATCGACAATGCAGTCAATAAAAACATACAAATAGTATTATAACAATCAAAAGAAATAAGTAGTTGCAAACAAATATGTAATACTATTATTCAAAAATATAGTAATACTTTTTCTCATTACAAGTCATCACAAACTCATTTTGCAGTAATAAGATTTGCAAGAATAGGAGAGACATCTATAAATGAAATTGAATCTATCAAGCAAAACTCGAAATTGATTTGGATTCTACATTCATAAATGGTCTCCTATAATCCTTTTTTGGAATAGAAGCTTTTTGTAGATTAGGAATATCTAAGTCTTATCAATAATCAAGGTTTCAAATACTTTCTAAAGTCACTTCTGTAGTACAATAATAATTCCCTCCCTTTGCATCAATAAAATATAGATTTGGAAGATCTACACTCAGTAATATCCACTTTCTTTTCATTACTTCGCATTATCAGGGAACATGATTGATTATTATCATTTCCAGTGATTGCGTATACTCCAAGTAAAATAGATTGTAATGATGGAAGATCTACATCAATCATTTCATTCACATTCATTCAATACTTTCAATTATTGTTGTTAAGGAATATCCAAAAGTTTCATATCCTAATTCTATGGATTGTAGATTTGGAAGATCTATACATTCAAATATGCAATATCATACCAATACCTCGAAGCACAAATGAACTATTACGGAAGTTGTACGATTCTTTTTCCATAGTACCAATTTGAATAGATTGTAATTGTGGTAGATTCTTCAATTCAAAGTCGCCAGCAAAATCACTGAAACTGTATGCACCAATTTGAATGGATTCCAATGATTCACAATTCAATATGTGGAATGATTTCGATTTGTCATTTCCATCACTATTCTTTCTCTGAGTAAATGAATTCTTACCGATTTTCAAACTTTTCAATCGATTCAATCCATCGATTTTCAATGTTTGCACTGAGCCAAAACAATCATCGCCGATTTCGATTGATTCCAACCATTCCAATTGGTTCATTTTCAATGCATTCAATTCATTACAACTATTCGAACATATCACCAATTCTGTTACTTGCAAATC
Source organism: Blastocystis hominis (assembly GCF_000151665.1). NCBI lineage: Eukaryota > Bigyra > Opalinata > Blastocystidae > Blastocystis > Blastocystis hominis. Next base: position 334,339 of record NW_013171849.1, read on the forward strand.
CATTTCATTCAATTCACAACTATTGTGGACTTCAATTCGTTTGGGAGGCACATTTACAATTGGTTCAGTTTTCATTTCATTCGGATTTTTATTCTTCAGTACACTTCGAATACTTTCATTCATTCCTTTTACATACCAACCTTCATACAAATCCATTCCACCCTTCTTCTCTAACCCATGTTCCCATTCACTTTCACGAATTGCTGTTCCACTTGCTTCATCAATCAAATATCCCAATCCATTTCGGACAAATTTACCATTTTCCACACTATATCCTCCTATATATACTGGAATTCGATTCAAGATTCCCACATTACTATTCTCATCATCGTTTTCAGCATATTCGATCATTTGGTTATTATCAGCATCAAATTCACGAATCATTCGAATCAATTTGTCTTTTGACCAATATCCTTCTATCTTCTCTTTACCATCATTTTCTACATCATATTCGATTCCATAACCATCTCGATTCATTTCTTCATCAAATCCACCTCGATAGATCACAATATCATCATCACCATTATCATCATTATCATTATCATTCTCTTCATCATTTTCACCTTTACGCTTACTTCGAATTGTCATTATCAATCCTTTTTTACCATTTTCGATTCTTCTTCGATCTCCATCATTTCCAACGATTGAATCCCAGTTTTCTCTTTGTAATGCTTTACCATTTTCATATTCTGTCACTCCACCGATTCGTTTACCATTTTTCATCATCCATGCAAGACTCAAGATTCCTCGATTGAATAATTGGCAACGACCTTCTACTTTACCCTCTTTCATTTCACTCAACAAATACTCATTCGAATGGTTTCCTTGATATAGGGTTACTTCATAATCGACTCCATTAATGGAAATAATCTTCTTTTCCCTGGTAATGTAGTCATTGAGTAAAAACCTTGATTCTCTGGCTTGTTTTGAAGAATCTATATAATTATGGCTTATGGATATGAATACATTCAAAACTGTTGACCATGATGCAAAAAATACTGATTTTCACTTTTACCTCAGATTATTCTATAATTTTGGCACATTACTATTATTTCTAAAATATGCACATAATCCTCAGAATACTACCTTATTGCATAATTAACAGAATAATAGGTATATGTTTTCAGCAATTGACTTTTTTGAATGATTGAGACGTTTCTATGTATACCATTATAGTAGATATTACTAATTTCTTTGTCATTACCATCAGGTGAATAATGCGCAGATATTTGTATATTATTGTGTTTATAGAGTAATCTAATTTATATTATTGTAGTATTATTATGGAACTAGTGTTGTCTGACCATTTTCCTTTCTCTTTTGGATTTTTATGATTCCGATGGTTCTTTATTTCTCTAGAATACACTAATTTCCTGTGTTTGAAATTCCTATTGTCGTTTTGTGTTTTCTTTGCCATTCTCTTAGGTTGTTATTGTATAAAATCGTAGAATTCGCCTTTTCTTTTTATCCATTACATTCCTGGATAATATTATTGAAAAATGAAGGTATGCATCCTGCTTGGGTGCTGAACATAGCATAATAGGTTGTATATTCCATATGAGCCTTTTTTATTTCGATAATTTCAAATGATTGTTACGAATCCATATTCTCAAAACCTAGCAGATGATTACATCAATGTTCTCTATTTCGTTGTAGTCATTCATCCGCTTATTACACGTATTATTGTCATTATTAGTATCTTATTCCTGCTTAGTAATTTGATTTAAAACCTTGACCCACTTTTTCATCCATTTGCTGCATTTTCCTTATCACATTCCCTCCTTAATCTTAATCCATTCCTCCTCTCTTCAACAAACATTGAACAACTAAAAGAATGGATCATTTTCATCAAAACTACTGCTCTCACTTTCATTATCTTCTTCCACCTCCACCTCTACCGATTTCTCCTCTTCTTGCTTTTCACTATCCTCTTTCACTCCCTGTTCTGTCTGTTCCATCACTGACAATAAGCTTGGAAGGCCTTCAAACGATTCCAGTTCCAATTCCTTTTCTTGCGTCGCTTTTTCCTCCTTCAGCATCGCCTGCGCCACATCAGCTGGCATAACCTACGTTCAATCACCTTCCTTCTCCTACAGAGTGCTTCTCCAACTCCATTTCGTCATAAATTCGTTTGAGTTCTGCCAGATCTTCAGGAGAGATCGCCTCATGGCTGAACTTGCACTTGTCTCCTCTTGTACAGTTGTGAGTAATGTGGAAAAACATGCAACCCACTTTCTTTGGATCGTGGCTATAAATACAATTTGCTGGGTGTTAGATTACTCCATTTCCTACGCTCAGTGCATACACCGTTCTTTAAAATATTGTAACATAAAGGTGGAGGGCCATCATGAAGAAATTCGCAATCTTTCCGGTGACATCGACCCCTCTTGAAAAACTTGCACTCTGTTGCCATTTTCATTCGTTTCTGCGTTTCGACCTACCTATTCATTTCAAAGAATTTAATGAAATACCAATTCTGCCTGTCGTTCTAATCGAGTTGGCTTCTTTGTTTGATTTTTTGTTTTTTCGCTCTTCTTTTGCTTTGTGGGTAATTGCTTGTTTGAAGTTGGAAGATATACGAAGCCAGCAGAGGTTTCGACCAGTTCAAGATGTTTTGGGTCCTTTCCTTTTTATCTTATACACACATTTAAAAAGTTACCTAGCAAGGCAGGACTTTCTCCGCTCTCTGCTAATTCCTCCTTTTGTTTTGATTTTTCTGGGTTTCTCGGCCTTTTCCTCTGGGCTACATTTGATTGAAAGCAATACTCAAGAATACGAGGAGGTTTGCTTAGGCTTAGTTGAAGACGAGGACCGCTTAGCTTTTTTGAAGATAAAATGCTCTTAAAGAGAGCAAGCATATCCTCCCACTCTCTGTTTTTCAATGATAAGATGCGTGATTGATTTTTACATTTCCAATAATAGGCAATAATTCGTTCATTTTTGCCGCTCTTTCTAAATTCAATTTGTATTGTCGATGGCCAAGAAAGAGAATGAATCTACAGATGGAGAATACTCGAGTCAAGGTAACCAGGTAGAAGAGGATACTGAAGACGATGGATACAATGAAGAGGACGTGTGGATCGCTTTAAATTCTTTCATTGTAGGAAGACTTTGACAGTGAACCGGAAGAGCCATCGAAAAAGCGCGCTGCTCCCCAAAAGAAGAGCGCTCCGAAATCTCCAAAGAAAACAAAAGTTTCTAGTTCAGCAGCAACTAAAAGTGGGTAATATTGAGATTAGGTTATCTTTAGAAAGTGCAGGCAAGAAAACAAAGGAAGGTCAAGAAATGATGGGATATTTATGTCTAGAAAAGGGTGTGAAAAAGGAATTGACAGAAAAGCAAGGATATGAAGTGGTTTTACGGTATATCAATGAGCAAAACAAGCCTTTTAATGCCCTGACGATCTTCGAGAATTTACACAAGGAAGTCAAGAAAGCATACGTTGTGCGAATCTTAGCCCAATTAGCTCAAGAGTGGATGTTAGTCGTGTAGCTCATTTGTAGTGGCAAAATCGTCGAGAAGGAATACGGAAAAAGCAAAGTGTATTTTGCAGATCAAAGCCAATTCCCCGAGATTGATGAAGCCGAATTCCAAAAGATGGATCAAGAGATAAGCGCTCTGGAAGAAGAGGAAAAGTCTCTCCAAAGCGAGGTGGGAATGTTAAAGAATGGTTTGTTCCTCGCAATGATTGAAGAGTAGAACTGAAAGAACTGGATTCCGCGCTGAGTGAAGCCGAGTTGGAGAAGGGAATCGCCGAGATGACCGCTAATATCAAGCGAATGGAAGAGCGTGTGGCCAGCTTGCAGTCGTAATGGATCGGATTGTGGAGTGAATCGCAGAGCCGATGTGATTGATCCTGCAGAACTCGCCAATCTTCGATCGGAGATTGCGCGTGCTGAGAAAATCTGGAGACAGCGGCGAAGCCAATGCCGTGAAGTGATCGGCAGCATGGCGGAGGGGATGGACAAAGGGGATCGCGAAGTGATGGAGATGATCGGATTGGAGACGGAGGAAGAGCTGGGCATTCCGCTGCCTTTTAAGCGATGAAGAGGAAGGGTTGGAAGGATGTGTGTTGTGTAGTGAATGAGTTTATTAGATTGATTGTTTGTTTCCACATTTATTGGAGAACTATTTGTTTTCTTTTTTGCTCCCACATTTATCGGAGAACTATACGTTCATTCATTCATTCATTCATTTGTTCGTTTGTTTGTTTGTTCCCAGATTCATTCATCCAATTGCTCTTTTTGCTATTTCACAACAAACACTCAAAAAGATCCAGCTACGAATTGACTAAAAATGCCACAGGCGTCGAAACGTTCCCATTCGTGCTCCGCCCGCCTTGTTCTGCATGGTTCCATCGGGAGCCTTCCCCGCCTTCCCCGCCTCTTCTCCCTTCATCGCATTGCCCGCATTGCCCGCATCCAAAGGACCGGAACTCGTCCCCACGTTCTTTCCCTTCCCCTCCATCTCCTTCTTCGCATTCTCTCCAAACACTCCACTCCTCGCCTCGCGTTTTTTCTCCTCTTCGCCTCCGCTCGTCTTCTCCGCTTCTCTTCCTTCCTCCTCCGCACGCCTCATTCTACTCACCACGCCTCTCCACTCCCCACGAATGCGCCGAACTCGACGGCGTCAGCTTCCCTACCGCTCCGCTCGCCTCCTCCGCGTCTATTTCTCATCGCCACGCCTCGCATTCACCCGCCACCAATCGATTTACGCGGTAACTCAGCGGCGCGGGACGCAGCAGATCGCGTCGCAGATGCCCCGAACTGTCGATGCAGTGCTTCGGGAGAACCGCGGGATTGTGCGCCAGCGATTCGTCCATCCAATCATACACGCCGTCGTTGGGGATTTGCTTGGATTACGCGATGAGCGCTCGCTTACTTTCCGCTTCATGAGGTCTTGGAACAGGCGGCGAAGATACGCGTAGTCGGGACAGTCGTCGAAGCGCAGCGCGCGACAGTATTCCAGGTACACTTTGAGCTCGTCGGGATAGCCTTCGCAGAGATCGGCGACGGAGAGCTAAGGGAAACGCAAGAGGAAAGGCGACTTGGACTTTGAGCTCCATGATTTTGGAGTATTTTTCCTTTTTGGTTTCGGCGCGAAGGCCTTGCCAGGGGAGTTTACCTTTGAGGAAGTAGAGGAAGATGTAGCCGAGCGATTCCAAATCGTCGCGGCGACTTTGCTCCATGCCTAAATGATTGCCTAGCGAGGCGTAGCGAGGCGTTCCTGTCAGACTTTTGTTCTCGCGATAGCTGGATGTTAGTTGAGAGAAAGAAGTGGAAAACGGAATGTGAGCTTTGGTGATGGGGTTTCGGTACCGTTTACTCAAGCCAAAATCGATGAGGTGGATGATGTTTGCTTTCTTCCCCAAACCAATCACAAAATTGTCAGGCTTCATGTCGCGGTGAATAAACAACTTGGAGTGCAGAAACTCGATTCGGAGCAGCATTTCCTGAGCTAACATGCAAACTGTTTTCAGTGTGAATCGTCTGTTACAATAGTTGAACAAGTCCTCCAAACTCGGTCCAAGAAGCTCCATTACCATCACATTAAAAGTTCCTTCCACTCCGTAATAGTACACGCTTGGAATACCAATTCCTCCCTTTAAGAGTCGATATACTTTATACTCAAAACCCAGTTGCGGGTTTTTCGATGTTACTGACTCCAATTTGATGGCCACTTCCTCACCTATGCAATCAAATACAAGACAGAGCAAACTACAAGAAGAAATGTCCGTACCGATGTAAATGTCGCCAAATGCACCGCCTCCTATTTTCCTACCTAGTCGATAATTGTATCCCACTCGTAAATCCATTGGGTTCAAACTTTCACTCAAACAGTGGGATAAACTACACAAGTACCACTCTTTTTTGCAGAAACATACGATGAGCAACAAAAAAGATAGCACGGATAGTTTTTTGCAAACTTTTGTTTTTGCAGTTCCACACGTATAGTAATAGTCTATATTTATCAAGAATTCACGTTCAAAGATTCATTCTTTGAAATATTAGCAATGGGAAATACTATTCGGTTATTCTATGGATCATTAGAATACGGAAACAATGAAGATGCGATTCTCAAGTAGAAGTTTTATTTTCCCTGTTTGAAGAGTGTTTTCCATATTGCACTCATCATTACTACCATCATCATCATCAGCTTCATTTCACTATTCAACTCACAAAACAACCAGAGTTTTCTTCGACCCTTCTCGGTTTTCTTCTTAACTTATTCCAATGAACGAATCTCAGAACGAGGTTGCTTGTAACTTTTGTGGGATGTGTGGATGTACGATGGATATTGCTGTTGCGTATCTCCAATGCTGTGACTGGAATATCGAAGGAGGTAAGATAGCACAATGAGAAATTGATTTTGTAGCGGTTTCGTTGTTTTTTGATAAGTATGCCTCGTCCAGCATTTTTATGGTGTAGCGGAGGAGCTCCACTGGTAAACGAGCTAATCACAGAGACAGATGATAATAACCTGAGTGGACTTGTGAATACTCCTGCCAACTGCAATCACTTTGCTGAGGGTGTATGCGCCCCATCATTTCCATTCTTACACGCAGATCAAACCATTGACTTCATCCACTCTTGTGTACAAGGAAGAATGTGTCTATTGTTTTTCCAAATGGGTACAGCATTCTCCCTCTTCTCTTTTTTTATCTCATAGGATCAAAACAAAGGAATCGACGTCTGTCTTACCTGCTACCAGGGATTCTGCACGGGTTCTGCAGAACACTCCCGCTTCCACTTCAAAAAATCGGGCCATCCGCTCTATCTTCGTCTTTTCCGTCATGAACTCCCTTCCCCTGCTCCCGCCTCCACATCCGCAGAAAACGGCGATTCCTGCCCAGAAAAACTCACGAAGCTCGCAATCGGCGTGGAAGGAGGCGCTTTGCCCCCCTCTCCGATCTACGAAACGGACATGCAAGTCGTGTGTCTGGCTTGCGATCTTACGATGCCAGCGCCAGACTTCGTTGTGTTTGATCCTGTTTGTGACACACAGGTGCGTGAAATCGGGGAGCGGATCTTGTTGAGCGCGTCTGGCGAGAAAGAAAAAGAGCTGAGTCAATGGGAGGCGGAGAACGCGAAGCCATGTCCGCACTGCGAGGCCTATCAACGCCCCGATCCCTGTCCACACGTCGATCTGAGTGAGAATCGCTGGGAACGCTGAGGGACAGAGACGATGCGATGCGAAGACTGCGAGTTGGCGCGGAATCTGTGGCTGTGTTTAGAGTGCGGAACGTTCCATTGCGGAAGACGGCAGTGGAACGCGACGGAGGAAATGCCGGGAAATGGCCACGCGATCGAGCATTTCCGGAAAACAGGGCATTGTCTGGTGGTGAAGGTCGCTTCGATCCAGGAAGTGAGCGTCGCTGCGGCTTTCTAGCGATTAGAATCACGCAGATGTGCATTGCTACGCGTGCGATGACGATCCGGCTTGCAACTACGGCGATGTGCTGCTGCCGTCCATCCACTCCGTCCTCACCGCGTTCGGCGTGCTGGCAAACGGGAAGCTTGTCGGTCTACCGAGCTCGCAGCACGAAAAATCGCTGCTGGAAATGAATCTTTTCGTGAACACGGAGTTCGATTTCTCCATGGTACTCTCCACACACTCCGCCATTCACTAGAACGATCCTCAGGGCGATCCCTACCCGCTTGCAGCCACGCCGTCCGCTTGCGGACTCGACAATCTCGGAAATAGTTGCTATCTGAACGCCATTCTCCAGTGCCTTCTGCACTTCCGCTCGGTGAACCGGCTGCTCCAGAACGCTTATTGGAGCACGCACTTCCAATACTGCACCAACCCTCTTCCTTCCAGCTGTCTTCTCTGCCAGTTCTCCAAAGTCGCTCAGGAAATGCGCAACGGCGCGGCAGGGAAGCACGTGCAGCCCAGGCTGCTGAAGCAGGCGATCGGCGGCGTAGCGCCGGATTTTAACAACACACAGCAGCAGGGTTCGGAACGAAACACGCAATGAATCGCAGATTGCTTCGAGTTTTTGACGGTGTTTTTGGACGCGTTGGGCGACGCGGCGTGGATACGCAGATTGTTCCGCATTCCCTTTCATTACAGCATGAAGGTAGGGGAGGGGAGCGATTGGAGAGCAGTGCGAAACGTGCGGAGCGCGATCGAACGGTCCGCAGGACGAAGAAATCGCGCTGAACGTTCAGATTGCGGAGCAGAACGAATCGCTGGCACAGCTGATAACGGCGAGCTTGGAGGGAGAACAGGTCGAATTGCAGTGTACTGGCTGCAATGGAAGTAGAAATGGAGAAAAGGCTGAATGGCAGAATCGATGTGGACACGAACGATGGTGATCGATGAACTCCCCTCGGTGTTGTGTGTTCGAATCAATCGGTTCATTGTCGACCCGCAGACATTCGCCATTCGAAAGAATACTGTTTCCCTCCATCATGGTGTTTTGTGTGTAGAGTGCTGTGGAAATCGATGAGGAAATCGCAGTGGCGAGGTGTCTCGACCCGGAATTGAATATGTCGCAGCTGTTGGGCGTGAGTGCTGATTTGTAGAACTGAGAAAAAATGGTATAAATTGGCAAGTGTGTGTCTGCATCGTGGAGACAAAGCTGATTTCGGGCATTATGTAGCTGCCTATCGCGAAGAAGGTGTGAAAGAGTGGGTGTTGTGCAACGATTCGAAGGTTGTTCTGGCTGCAGATGCTCCAATTTCGGAATGCTACCTTGCATTCTATGAGAAAAAGTTGTGAGTTGTTTGTTTTTAAAAAGAAAAGAAAAGTGTGAGAGTGATTCGATGAAACGCCCGTCTTTTTGTTTGGCTATATTCGAAAGAATAATCAATAGAACTCCTCGCTTTTAGGACGAATCAATATGGTGCGTTTTGTTGTATCTGCTTTGATTTCTGTAGCCCCAGAACGAGTTTATTGAGCTACATCAGAAACGACACGGAGTTCGTTTTGATTACTATGAGAGAAAGTGGGATTTCATTTCATATTGTTGATTTTGCTAGGAGAAAGAAGGAAGCACGAGCAGGTCACGAAAAGGCAAAATACGCAAAGAAAGTGCATGGAATTAAGGGAATTCTGCACAGTGCTCAACGATACAAGGAGAAGGCGGCCATGCGTAAAGAGTAAGTGGTGGGGAATGGGTAGGACGTAGAATCAAGATGCACGAGGAGCGTTCGAACAAGCACGCCACTACGGACGCCACTCCCGAGGGAGCTCTTCCTGCCTACCTTCTGGATCGTGAAGGAGTGTCTCGGTCAAAGATTCTGAGCAACACAGTGAAGCAAAAGCGTAAGGAGAAGGCTGGAAAGTGGACGGTGCCGGTTCCGAAGGTGAACCCGATCGCCGATGCGGAGATGTTCCGCGTTCTCTCGACAGGAAAACGGAAGCAGAAGCAGTGGAAGCGAATGATCACGAAAGTGACGTTCGTGGGCGAGGGCTTCACGCGGAAGCCTCCAAAGTACGAGCGCTTCGTTCGTCCGACAGGACTTCGGTTCAAGAAAGCGCACGTTACTCACCCCGAATTGAAGACAACGTTCTATTTGGATATTATCGGAGTGAAGAAGAATCCGCAGAGCAAATTGTACACCGAGCTGGGAGTGATCACGAAGGGAACGATCATCGAGGTGAATGTGAGCGAGTTGGGATTGGTGACGGAGTCGGGAAAGGTCGTATGGGGTATGGAAGGAAGGAAGGACTGAGGGATAGGCAAGTACGCGCAGGTAACGAACAATCCGGAGAACGATGGATGCATCAACGCGATTTTGCTTGTGTAGTTTGGTTTAGAGCGTGTTTGAGACAAACAGAACACATAGACACAATACAGTAATAAAACCAGTGAGTTAGAATTGGGAAATGGGCAGAGGCTGAGAAACCACACTCCCTTGATACACAGATGCTTTAGGAACATAAGCGAGTTTACGATTATAAGAAATTCCTGAAAGCAGAGGCGAATAACCATGAATGGAGGGATGGTAGAGGACTTTGGCCACATAAACATTCGGAGCGGACTTGCTACTATTTGTTGAAACTCTCCAGGAGAGTGTAGGAGTCACAACTTCGACAGTTTGTTTGGAGCTTAGTTCCTTCATAAAACGGGTGTATCTCTCTCGAAAGGAGCGTTTGTCTCGCTTTCGATGCATCATAAAAGAAAAGATTGATTCGCCTCCTTCTTTTGACTTCGGAGAGCTGCAGGCTAGTTGTTACACCAGAGTATTCAATTTCATACATGTTGCAGAATCTGAAGGAATAGATAGTGCGTCTTGTGAATCACTAGAAGTCATATACTCCATTCTCTCGTCTTCAGTACTAACGGTAATGGAGTTATCACCGCTAAGTTGCGCCTCTGCGCTCATGAGGGGAAAACCAAACACAAAGTATGACACACAGAAAAAGGGAAAAGTGGTACCCAGTACTATTTTTGGAATGACAAAAGTGGAAGGAAATTTTAGAAAAAACGATTGAATCCCCCAATCTGTTTTTTCTTGTGCGTGCGTCGTATTACAGATATTCAAGTGACGTCATATCACAAAATTGAAGGATGTTCAACGCGATCAAGCAGAGTGCTCAGAAAAGTGTAATTACAGTAACGTCATGGTATCGTGTACCAGCAAAAGTAAAATATTGTGAGAGTGAATAATGAAAATAGGGAATGGATCGTTTTGAGTTACTAGCGATGTCTTCCTGTGTCCCATTTAAAGCAAGCAAACAGTATGATTACAAATATCATTTTGTATGCCCGTTTCATGTCGTGGCTCCCTACTTGTTCAAATCCTACTTTCCAGGTATTTTAATATTGTTCAATTCATGGTGTAGATTCTTCGTATCCATGGTTGCAGTATGTAACTGAAGACAATGTGATTTTAACAGCGGAGTTCCGAGACGTGCGCTATTTTATAGCTGTGTGAGAAATAGATGAACGGAAATATAACAAATCGCGTAGGTGTGAACAACAAGGTGATTGCCCACAATTATCGGTAGGTCTCTGTATTGTTCGGGTGATTCGCATAGCGATTTGTGCTGTTTCCACCTCCACAAGGAAGAAGAAGCCCTCGAGACCCTCAAAATGTATGGGATGGATCCGTCTCCCTCCAAACCGCCCCAATCCCAACCGCGTCCCAACTCTCTGGAAGAAGTCGACGCGCTTCTCTCCCAAGCGACATCCCGCGTCGAGCTGCACAGCTCCTCGATTCGTCGTCTCCGCGAAGAAAACGAGCCCTACAACGCGGTCCACGGTCTTCAACTAAGCGAAACTTCGCCAAAGAAAGGAGAAGTTTGAACGTTGAGACGGACTGAATTCAAGCCGATTTTGTTGGCCGGACATCGACGAGAAGCGCGCGAAGACGCAGAAGGCCGCGATGTGTCAATCCTAATTCCTTTTGTTGTGTTTGTTTGTGTGGATGACGAGCAGACGAGCGAAGGCCGCGCGCTTCACATCCAGGACGGACGGTCGATGGTGACATCGAGCGTGGTTCTGCCTGGCGGAATGGTGGGCGGAGGGGCGTTCGATGTGGAGGGGAATTGCAAGGGGATGATTGAGGGAATCGTGCATTCTCCGGGAATGAATATTGTGTGGAGAGAGGGAGGGAGTGATGAGTAGAACGGGCATGTGGTTCCGAATACGCATGCACAGAATGTGTATGAGAATTGTGCTGCGATTATCAACGCGGATGTGCTGTCGGATTTTGTGGTGGATGTGGAACTGGGACTTCTGGACGATATGCAGGAGGAAGTGAGGAAGATGCGCAAGCAGATGGGCGAGGAACAAATCAAGGAGGAAAAGCAGAAGATAATGAAGCCGATGATGGAAGCGATTCAAAAGTCGCAGTGAATGAATCTATTAGTCTGGCAATGAATGGAATGTTTGTTGAATCGATAGCAAGCCAATTAGGATGAAGAAGTGTAGGAATTCTTGTATTCTTTCAGAAACATGGATTAACTATTCTATCTGAATAAGGAGGTTTTATATCTAGATAAGAACTATTCCATCCCTATTCTCTGAAGTGGTGGGGATATGAGTCGAAGGATCAGCAAAGATTTCTTATCTTCCATCATTTCTCATACTATTGAAAAAAGAAATCTGAACAGCAACACATTACAACCCATATATGCAATTACAGTCATCCATTGAACAACTCAGATGTTAACAAAGCTTTATTCTTCATGTATGATTCATTGGTGACATAATGGATACGATATTCTTACAAATTTGTGAATACCTAAATACTCGATTATCGTTAACTTTAGCTCAGTATCATCAATCTATGACTAACAGCCCAAGAGGCTTTTCCTATTTGTAAATCAATCATAATCATTACATAATATGCATAGTATTGAGACTAAGGATTGAAATATCCAAATGTTGGTATATAATTCAAATCTGTGTAGTCTTTCATGGTATTTACTATATAATCAACAAGGATGAATAAAACTAATATTACTACAAATAACAATATCAGCAATGTTGATAATGATAAAGTGGAGGATAACAAGAATGGACTCTATGCTAATGATAAACACACTTATCCCAGTTGTGAGACTTCACTGTAATTATGATTGGAGACAGTAATCAACTACCATTTTTATTGCAATTAGCGAAGATAGATAACATAAACAATATCAACAACTGGAATTCTAGAGTGAGTATTTGGAATGAAAGATATCACTCATTGTTCTTAATTTCAGTCAATCAAAAGAAGACTAGTATTACTGTGAAAGGGTATTACTAAACAATAGTCAAAGTATTATCATGCGGACACACAATAGAATACATCTGTAAGCTACTATTCAATTGATGGGTTTTATGGTAAAAAGCTCATTCAAGTATGAGCAGGCATAATGCTAGATTTTCATTTTATTTGCACAAATGGAATGATGGAAAGAAGTAAGGGAATGGCGCTTTGTACGCAAAACCCGGTGGCCGTTTGATTTGAACAAAACGCGGCGTGACGACAAATACAAACCCTTTATTGGTCGTTGGAATCGACCAACTGACTCTGAGTCCTCAACTGTCGTTCCTGGGTTGACTAGCCGATTATGTGGTCAATAATATCCAGGTGCAAGAAAGTAGTAGACATACCTAGCTAAGGTGAATTATTGTTATTTCTCTTGTATTTACATGTTTGTTTGCTTATTTATAATGACCGAAAGCCAATATGTGTGTATATTGTCATCACTAATCCATCTATTGTTGTCCGTGCAAGTCATAAGTGTCTTTAGTATAGAGAGAACATGCATTATTCCATTCTCATACAAGATTCACCTATCAATGGTTTATTCGATTGGATCAATCCTTACAAGTTCAGAAATCCATTTATCACTTCCATGACTGTTCTATTCAAACCCAATCAAGTCATGTTCAATAATGTGGACTCAACCAATGTGGTGACAAACACCAATGGTGAAGAGATAACGATCTCGCCTGGTTATTATACATTGAGTGAAATCATTGCCATTCTGAACACCATGATTAATACTACATTCTCAATTACCACAATGGATACAAGTTATGAGTGTATTTGAATCCAGTCTCCATACTCTATCGATTCTACGAGGTACATACGATATCGAAACGATCATTGCAATGTTGAATGCGAGTGATGCTCTATTTGAAGTAGTGTATAGTGGAGAAAATGCATTTCGAGTCTATATCCAGCTTGTGATTCTTCCTCTTACTCATCCATTTCCATATCCCTTTCAATCATTGAATAAAGCGGTTCATTTATGAATGAGATCAAGGAACTATGGAAACCAGCAAAACGAAGAGGTGCAACTCGAATGATCATCAGTGGATTCAAACGAAACATATACTTCATCGATCTTATCGATTTCTCTTTCAAACAACACAAATCGATACAGGAAGTGTTGGGCAGTCAGAAATCCACAGGATTCCATAAGAATCGTGGATACAAATATGTCCTTGTATGTATTGATGAATATTCGAAATACCTGATGACTCGGAAACTGAAGAGTAAGAGTGCTACAGAAGTCACTCATGCGATGAAGGACATCATTCAAACATATGGTGAATCACCAAAGCATAGTTGCTCAGATCGAGGTACCGAGTTCACCAATGCGATCTTTCGTACCAAGATCTTGAACAAGTATGACATCACCATGTATCACATGGATTCAGCTAATAAGGCAGTACTAGCTGAACGAGCAATTCGAGATATCAAGGAACACATCATGGTTCCATTCAATCAATGGCAAGGTGTATGGTTCGACTTGATCGATGGTGCAGTTCGTAGACACAATGGAAGGAAGAACAGAGACACCGGATATACACCCAATGACATTTGGCTTAACAACAACAACGATATCTTGTACATGGAGAAAACAGAACCATCCAACATGACAGCAAAGGACACAACACCTCAATTCGATGTTGGTGATTATGTTGGAGTGACACGAAGACCTCGCATTCTGGAAAAGCGATCATTGACGATCAAATGGTCTCAGGACTTGGTTGAAGTTGTTGACATTGACGATCACATCATGCCACTGATGTACGAAGTGAAGAATGTGGAAAGCGATAGCACACAGAAGTGTTATCATTGGGAACTGCTAGTTAGCAAATGCAAACCACAACCAGTACCACCCATCACTCGATCCAAGAGTGATAAAGAACCCAATGCATTGAGAGAGGCAGCAAGATCACATCGACCCATTACGAGGAGCCAGAAGAAGAAGAAACAACAACCTCGCTCAAGTGTTGGAAAATGATCGTGATGCTCTTCACACTTCCCAGACATACAAGAGAAGGGATATCCGTGAATGCAGAGATCGTATGACTCTCACTTGTCCATTCGATTCCATTTATCAGTTTGGTATGGGAAAGGGTCACAAGATTGTTGAGTGTATCGATGAATGGTACATCGATCAATCACACACCATCCATTGAAACACTCACCTTGTATCCCTTATCCACAACCGATTCGATGGAATCACAATGTTTGAATAGGGCATCATTCTCATTGTAACATGGAATCGATGTGATTATCAGATATAAAGCAGAAGATAATTCGTATTGAGATTGATTATTGAATGGTTGAGTGGATGTGTGTGTATATTCAAAGAGTGTGGCATTATTGACTTTCACAAAACATCCAGAAGGTGTAGTCCATGAATATTGAGGAACGCCATCCACTGTTTCACGAATGAAGACATGTTTGCCGTCGTTCTCTGGCATATTAATGAGTATGTTGTCGAGTTTCTTGAACGTTTAATTGTTTCCATTGCTGCTGAATATGATCGACATTGATTGATTCAATTTACTCTGGTTGATTTCGTTCATAGGGTTAGACATACACACCCTTCAGACAAACTCCATTCATATTCAAATATGTGAACATGTTGAATGAGAAACGAGCTAAGTCCAAGACCACTGTGGAGAAGAACCTATACAAGTTATTGGCAAATTCGACATATAGCAAGCTCCTGGAGCTGGATTGAAATGAATGCAAGTGAAGTTCCCCACCACATGGAATGAACGCGAGACAATCATTCAGAAGCATGGATATGACATGATCGCCGGGACAACCATGTATTCCGAGAATCTCATCGGCATCAAATTGAATACACCGGTGCGCAAGGTGTTGAAGCCGTTCTTCATCGGGTTTTCCATTCTGGATATGTCCAAGCACATTATCTACGATTTCTACTACAATGTGCTCAAGAACACATTCGATAACGTGGAGCTGTTGGGACAGGACATGGATTCGCTCATCGTACAATTGAATGATGGGGCAACATCGTTTACAAGATGTGCGACATGTACAAGTCATTTGACTTCTCGGAGTTGGATAACACCAGCTACTTCTATGGACAACTCGTGAAGTATTACAAGCATGAAGTTGACAAGAGCAAGTTCCCTTCGTTGTCATCGTTCCTCAACTTCAACAAGAAGTTGTTTGGATGCATTTTGAAAGACAAACACAACGGGTATCGCATCATGTAGTTCTTGGGTTTGAGACCCAAGATATGCCGCCTCGTTGGTGAGAAGCATGTCGTGCACAATGCAGCAAAGGGAGTTCCTCGCAATGTGGTGATTGATGGTGAGAGAATGAGTGAGAAAAACATCGAGTTTTACAAGCGTGTCCTTGATGCTGATAAGAAGAGAATGTAGTAATTGAAGGCAACTTCAGGAGAATCAACAACCAAGGATTCAATATCACAACGAAGGAACAAACCAAGACACTCATGACTTGCACATACAACAAGAGAAGGAGCTTGGACGATAATGTGCATACACTCGCGTTCAGGCATTATCGACGAAAGACATGTATAGAAAAAGTTGTATATACTTTAGACAGTTTGGTCAGGGAATCAGAGATTCCCGTGAGTGATGTAAAGGTTACGATACTTGTATGGATTGATGCAGGAGAATGAATTATTCCCCGGTAAGCCTTGGATAAGCATGGAGTAGTGTCGGGAAAAAGCAGATTTGCCGTGCATCGCCTTTCTATACCATAGACAGCGGAGGTAAGCAAAATAAGCCAAAGATAAGATTTCGCACCATATTTCTTATGATGGGGAAAATACTAGTTGTCCAAGGTGGAAAACAGCAAGCGATGTAAGAAGGGATCAAAGGGGCGACTTCGAGAGGCTGGCATACATTTGACGGGGTCTAAGGGGCAACTTTGACCGAAAAAGGCGGGCAATATATTTGCACAATACATGTCAATTATCAACTACTATAACTGCTACAATTAAGATAGTAAAACCATCCATACTAATCATCACAATAATTATTCATATTTCTGTTAAATATCGATAATCATTTGCTGTTAATCACCAGTCATATTGAACATACAATTGATCAATACTAGCATATCCAAATATACATAGTGGTGTTTCATTTTGGTGCATATTGTGTGATATGAATTGTATCAAAGCCCATAATGAATTCACATTTTAAATGTGACAACTAATAATGTTGCTAGTTCGTGTTATAATCTGAGAGAAGGAATGAGCAGTATTAACAAACAAGAGTCTTCACAATAGTTATTCTCAATAGTATTGATTGTGAATAGTTGATGTTTTGTCATTATCATCATCATTATTATTCTGTATGGGAAGATAGAATAATGTGTATTTGTGATTGATTGTATATTTTGGCTTATTAGTATACTCCATGGAATAGAATACTGTGAAAATAAGATAGGTATGTGTGGAATAATCAGAAATGGCCAATATGAATGAAAACAACAACAATACTAGAATGTAATAGAATAGTAGAAAATAACATATGTATGAAGTAGCAATAAAAATGAAGTCATTTTCGCAAATTATGACGAACAATAGCTGAAATGATGATATTTCATAGGGATCTGTTTTAGTACATCCTGATACGAATTACATAGATCATGCATAGTTTTGCTTCAAAACAAACAAAATCCAGACAAACACGATTCTGTCATTTCATTGGTTTAACACAATGTTTGATTCTGTTAAATCCATTTTCATAAAATAACTAATTCTGAGTAACAGGAACAATACTGTTGATACTTAGTACTGGAATAACCAATCGATGAATGGATGATTGGAGTTTGTAGTAAATTCCGTTATTGTTAGTTGGAATGCACAATGATTGGTATATAGTGGTTGAAACTGAATGATTCATAGATATTATCACAGATTGTATGCTATATGTGAATAGAATAGTACTGGAATGATTTGTGTAATTGGTCACAATCTATTGAATGAATATGAGTTGCATGTACAAAGATTGCATAGCATGGAGATGGTTTGTATCATGAATGGACGAAAGAAAGGAGAAAAGAAACGAAAAAATAGTATACACTGCTTAGATCTTAATCCATTCAATGATATGTATTAGTTATTTATTATTGATGTAATATGTGATTATGATAATGAAGAATGAATGAGAGAGAATCGAAATGAATGGGAATGTGATTGGTTGTGATATTGGAGTTGGATTCGATTCGATTTCAGCAATTCAACACTGAAATGAAAACAAATGAATGAATGAATGAATAAATGAATGAATGAATGAATGAGTAATCCTACAAACATCGATTTGAATTGAGTCCATACTATGATTATGTATATTTTGTACCATAAGAATGAATGATGGATTGTTGACAAGGAAATATCGTTGAATATGTATAAAGTGGACCAATAATGTGAATTGCAATGGGATATTTGAATGATTATACGATCAAATCAATGAATGAATGAATGAATGAATGAATGAATGATATCTTATCTAAGAATTGATTGACAATCTCAATACACTACTCACAAACAATGATCTGTAAATCAGTATCAAGGATGTTATTCATTCATTCATTCAATCTATTCTATTCTATTCTATTCTATATTCATTCATAGTATCATATTTGATTCACTTTGGTTTGGATGGCTGATTGAATGATTGAATCAACCAACAAATCATTGAATTAATGAATGAATGAAAGATTCTCTCTCTGTGGAGTGATTCACAAAACAACAAAGACCTTTATCACAACCAATGAACTGTAATTCTGCATCAATAATGTCATCGATTCAATCAATCATTCATTCAATCATTTGTTCATGCTTTTAGAACTGTTTAACGCATGATTGATTGATTGATTGATTGAATCGATGCCTATTCTGTATACTCTTTCATAATATGAATCTATCAAACAACAAAGCAAATAACAATAATAATAACGACAATGAATTCGTTAAAATGACACAGCAACAATAATAACAGTAATAGAAATCAATGAGAATAATAATAAGATTATGTGTTCAAAAGCAATGTCTAGAACAGAAATGAAATGAAATGAAATGGAATGAAGTAATGAGCAGCAACAACATAATAGAAACGAACAATAACATGAGTAATAATCCAAATGGATAAATTGTGAACTCAATGCAGTGTCCGATATCGAATCAATACCAAATTGATGTAGAGCAAACAATGTGTATGTGAATAACAAACAATAATGAGAATAATAACAGTAAAAGGAAGAAGAAGAAGAAGAATATCTGAGAACAATCCATAGCTATTGATGATTAATAATAATAATAGTAATCATCATAGAAAGAGATATTGAAACAATCATATGTGTAGTTTAATAAATAAATAAGGAAAGAACCAAATCCATGATAATAGTCATATTATTGGTAATATGAGTATTATTATTATAATGGATCAATCAATCAATCAATCAATCAATCAATCAATCAATAATACTTACTGATCGATTCTGGATAATAGATCAATTAGATTGATATGTGGAATGATCGAAATGAAGAACAAACTCGATATGTGAAAACAAACAAATACCAAGAATGCATATCAATTTCAAACAATCCACATAATTGAATGAATCTATGTGAATCGATTCAGATTTAAATATAAATGAAGAGAAGATCATTTGATTGTCGGTTTCCATGGAAAGATTGATTGATGTCACGAAACATCAATCCGATTGATTTGAAATGATTTCGTATTGTAGGTTCTTATTATTGATTAAATCATTTGATAGATAGTTTGGTCCATTGCTTACTACAACAACAACTATTATTGTTGTTGTTGTTGCTGTGGATGTTGCTGCTGCTACTGCTACTTCTCTCTTTCTCCCCTACCATTCATTCATTGATTCCAGACCATCAAAATCGATAACAATATTCCTTGTCAACAAAAAAAGAAATGGAATCAATGAAAGCATAGAATCAAGTGTTTCCTTTATGACAATCAATGATCCATTAATCTATGAATGAATGAATGAGTGAGTGATGAAGGAAAACAAACAGAAATAAGCAAAACAAAACATGGAACAATCCAAACAAATAATCACATATTTCCTTATGAGAATTGAATCAATAAGAATCACACAATCCAATTTGTCTGGTGGATAGTGAATAATAAGATGAATGTTAGAATATGAAAAGGAATAAAGAAAAAGAAAATACAAAAAAGAAAAACTAAAAACAAATTAGAATCATATAATACAAAACAAAACAGAAAGGAAGAGGAATAAAATGCACAAATATAAGAAAATAAGAGACAAAGAAAACTAAAGAATAGCAAAACAAACAAGAATAAACTAAAAATCAAAATAGAAAATGAAATAATAAAATGAACTACAATGAATTCCAAAATTTGAAATACAACAACAACAACAACAACAACAACAACAACAACAAATGAAAAATGGAATAATCAAAAATAGATAAGCAACATCATAACAAAACAAAAACAAAAACAAAAACAAAAGAATAATGAATCATTGAGTATTATCCAAATTAGTACTATCTCAACAAACAAATATGGATTGTGTCGATTTTTATTGATTCAATTGGATTAAGTGCAATGAATCTTGTCAAAACGATTCGATTGAAGTCGTTCGATCAAGATTCATTCGAAATATGTGATTTGTGGATTCATCGGTGTTAAATCACAAACAGCATATTGAATATACAATCAAACAATGGATTCCAAGAAAGGCCATTATCGAAATACTCATATTCAAACCACAACACAAATGGTTCTCACAATATGCCTCATTATTGTATTGTGATTATCAAATGCTGATTCCATATTGACTTGTTCGAATGGGATCTAATGATTTGAATGATATCAATAATAATGATAATAATGATAATAATAATGATCAGAAAGAATGAAAGAAAGAAGAGTATTGTTATGCAATACAGCACAATGATAGATTCCAGCTAATACAATGATCGAACATAACGATTTCATGAATCTCGATCGATTCAATTGCAAAACAACCATTGAGACTACAATGTGTTTGAGTGATTGTTCCATTTGGATTCGATCGAATCAATTGTATAATTCTATCAGTCGATTGGATCGCTATCAATGAATCATTCGATCGATTCTATATCATTGATGATCGAACAAATACAAATACAAAAACAAATACTAATACTACTAATAATAATAATAATCACGAGGATTGATGGTTGAATACTCATCATCAATCCGATTCTGATTCTAATTGATCGATCCTATCCAATCATTCTATTCATGATCAACAATACCAAAGTGATCTAATGGTATTCAATATGCTGAAATAGACCGATGAATAATGTGGATGATGATACAATCATAATAATAATAATAATGATGATGATGATGAATGGAGATCGAAAACTAACCAAATACACATCATTCATTCATTCATTCATTCAATGGATCAATGGATTGAACAGCCTTTCTATTCTTATCAGTATTATTGAGTGTGAATGATGAATTGATTCTTTACGATATTCAACATTCATTTGCATTTTGAATCAGCTATCCTTGATCCATTGATTGATTGATTGAGTGAATGAGTGAGTGAGTGAGCGAATGAGTGAATGGTTTGTGTGATATTGAAGAATACGACATTCCATCCAAATATCGAATTGTGAAACCACGATTGATATTACTACTAACTACAACTATCAAGTATCAAACACATCCGATTTGACTCCATTATTATCAAATTGATAAATCCATGTTTTGTGACTCATTGATAAACAAACAAACAAATGATAGTTGGATTGATTGAATGGTGAATCCAATATGATTTCCAATGCTATTCAATCGGATTCTATTCTATTCTATTCTAGTTTCATTACCTTGTTTTATCCATTTCACCTCTATTTGATTCTATTCTATTCTATTCTATTCTATTCTATTCTATATATACAGTGATCGATTCCTATTCAATAAATCAATATCAATCATTGTATTGTATTGTATTGTATTGTATTATCTACCGATTTAACAATGGATTCACAAATGTGAATAATCATCCAATATCAATCGATTCCAACTATTCCATTGTGTCACTATCAAATCCAATCTTATTATTCATGATTATGATTATTCGAAGCAAGCAGTTTCCTATCAATATTGAACAAATCCTAGTTCAAACCTATTCAAACCATCATTTGTATTATTATTATTATTATTGGTAGATTGGATTCATCATTTGTAAATGTTCAATATGTGATCATTGGCTCATTGGTAATAATGATAATAATGATGATAATGATCATAAAAAATGATTGATTGATTGATTGATTGAAACAACAATCATAATTGAGTATCATTGTTAAAATGGTAAAGAAGAACATCATAATAATCAGGTAGGATTGATATTTTGATTATTATAGAATCATGAATTGTGATCAAGAATCGGTTTCAAACAAACAATCAATCAATCAATGGAAATGTTCCTAAACAATGACGAATCACTGAACAAATCAAATCAAATCAAAATTATAGATTTAATCATAGATTTCGACAAGATCAGCGAGAATCGAAGAAACATCTATGAATCAAATCAAATCAATCAAACTATACTCGAAATTGATTTCGATCGAACACACCTGAATGGACGATCCCTCTGATAACTAAATAGCTTGACATTTTGAAGATTTGGAATATCTAAATACTATCAATATTCAATATGCAGAAATACTTTCCAATGTCACTGAACGAGGATATTCGAAACTAGATCCTTCAGAAGTTATTGATGTTAGATTTGGAAGATCTACAAAACAAATCATAACCAATCAATTCATTATTACTTCGCATTATCAATGAACTTGAATAATCCCTTGTTCCTTCAAGTGCAGCAAAACCGAGTTGAATGGATTGTAATGATGGAAGATCTACATCAATCATTTCATTCACATTCATTCAATACTTTCAATTATTGTTGTCAAGGACTTATAGTATGCCCTCTCACCTAATGTAATGGATTGTAGATTTGGAAGATCTATGCATCATTCAAATATTCAATATCATATCAATACCTCGAATCACAAATGAACTATAACAGAAATTGACTGAATAACTTCCAATTGTACCAATTTGAATGGATTGTAATTGTGGTAGATTCTTCAATTCAAAGTCGCCTCCAAAATCACTGAAACTATATTCACCAATTTGAATGGATTCCAATGATTCACAATTCAATATGTGGAATGATTTCGATGCATTATTACCATAATAATTCTGAGTAAATGAATTGTTTCCGATTTTGATAGTTTTCAATCGATTCAATCCATCGATTTGGAATGTTTTCACTGATCCAAAACATTCATCGCCGATTTCGATTGATTCCAAATTATTCAACAATGAAACATCCCAATCAACCAATACACAATTGT
The DNA here is from genome assembly GCF_000151665.1 of Blastocystis hominis. Classification (NCBI taxonomy): domain Eukaryota; class Bigyra; order Opalinata; family Blastocystidae; genus Blastocystis; species Blastocystis hominis. The sequence goes on from NW_013171849.1 coordinate 357,466, forward strand.
CAATCAGTTTCAAATGTTTCATTCCGATATTCAGTGGTTTGCTTCCATTTCCTTCATAATCAGTATCACATTCAATTCCATTATACCATTCACATTCATTCACTAATATACCTGATCGATCATAGACTTTTCCAATTCCAAATCGATTATCATCACACCAATATCCTTCATATTCAATCAAACCATTATTATGATAACTCGTTCCATATCCAAATCGTTTCCAATTGATCATTATGCCCTTGTACACCAATATTCCATCATCATCATACATTTCACCATATCCAAATGGAATTCCAAACTTGTTTTCTGTCAATATCAATCCTTCAAATCGACTTCCATGATCCAAATCCACGATTCCTTCTTCCACTACAATGGATTGTTCTTCACTATATGAAATAGCACCAATTTGATGATTTCCAAACACTTTCAACACTTTCTCATCATTGACCACAAATCCTTGATTCATGAATATTCCATTATTGAATTGCAATACTACAAATTCTCTGTTACTCAATATTAGTGAAATCCAGCCATTTGGTTTCCATTCTTTACCCAAGCATCCCTGCACACTTTGAATAATGGAACTATCAATATGATAGTTATTAATAGTAGAATTGACAAAATCAGCAAACTTTTGCATGGAAATGAAAAGAAATATGGTAAAACGGTTATTTTGGAAACAAGATCTGTTTCATTATTTCTCGATAGAACACACGTTATGGATTATTGTGTATGGCTTTGATATACTGGTGTGTTACAAACTAGAATACATATAATAAAATCTCATTTTCTCTACCCATTTCTTTTTTTCTTTATTTCGGTGTATTTCTATCTATTCATTTATTATTGTGTTATTTTCAGATACTTATAGCTATAATTGTAAATTATTACGTATTTTGATCACCTTTACTCTTTCATGTCAGAATGGCTGTTCTATTAAGTCTACAATGGATATATGTTCTTCAAAATATATCAATTATGTGGTAGTTAATCTTGTTTTGCAACAATCGAACTCACAATAGTGAATACTGTTGGAATGGTTAGATTCGTAATAGAGAGTATGGCAGTAGTATGTAGAATGCAAAATCCATCATTTCTATTTGACAAGTGGTTTATTGTATTGATTCTCTGTTGATACTTCGATTCTCTTCTGTCACAATGACCATCCATATTGAGTACAAAGAATGATATTGCAGAGAAAGGATTGTGGTTCATAGATTGAAATGGTGAATAGGAATCATAGTATCATTAAACAAAACAATCGATTGGATAATATGATAATGGATGGAATCCATGAATCCTATGAATGAAAACCTTGCTTTCTATTTGATCAACAAAACAATGTGAAATGCAATGTGATTAACATAGCAATAGTATTAAATAAACAAGTAATATTGAGTGAGTGAGTGAATGAATATGCCATCCATCATACAGATCTCTTCCATTCACTTCCACTCCATCTTTCCATTCCACTTCGCGAGTAACAATCCGAGTTTCTTCATCGATCCAGTATCCTCGACCATTTCAATTAATCAATCCTTTCTATCCATCATAATCGAATTCTTCTCCATAGATAGAAATTCAATTCGAAACTATGAATTTGTCTCCATTTCTTATCAACTCAATCATAATGGTTCCTTCAATTGTGAACGTTGTCCTCAAGTATGTAATTCTACCAGATTCCTTTGATCAGCGTTCTATCCGTTTTTTCTTATTATTATTGAATTACTATTCTCCTCATTCTCGCTTTTCATTGAATTCTCCCAGGTAATGCAACTTTCTAACAATATGAGAATCGATTTCTTCCGCTTTCCATTAACATGGTTTACAATCTGATTAAAGCTTCGTTTCGTCCGTTTTTCACATGACTCGTCATTTCAAGCAAATCCGTTTTGAAATCGAGTGAAATCTTGGATTGGAGTTGCCCTGTTTATTCTTTCAAAGGTTATCGTGTTTATTTTCATTTTGAAATATACAAAACCCAACCCATTCTTTGTTATTGTACTTTTGTTTTATATAGCGGCCTTTATTGTAATGAAAGTGATGATTTTACAAATGACAATAGTAAAAATAATAGTAATAGTAATATTACTAACTACAGATTCAACAAGAGTATAATAGCCATCAACGGAGATATCTGCCTCCATTACTTACAGTGTTATGGCTTTCGTATTTGTGACTATTCATCCATTCATGATGTTTACTTGTAGAATCCTTAATTTCTAATGAGGATAGTAAAGTCTATTATGTTCAACAAGCTTTCTGATCAAGATGGGTAGGTTTAGTTCTTCAATTCAATCTATTCTGGACTTTATACTAACACAAAGTTATCATAATACGAATAATATCGGTCTTTGAATCAATTGTCATTCTAATTCCACTTATTCCAATAGAATGCATGCATGAATGAATGAATGAATGATGAAATCCCTGATCCTTTGTATTGCCTGTTGTAAAATCCTAATTCTAAGTAACTATGGCTTCTATCATTCATATACACACTGTGACTCAAATTATAGTGTTGTTTCAATCCCTGTTGAGAAGCAGTGGCTTTGGCCAGAGTAGTAGCATTAGTAGTGATACTGTAAAAATCCTTCCTTACAGATTCATTCCGATTCCACAGGCTTCTCGATCAATAGAACCAAGCTTTTCTATCACATTGAAACAAATTTGAACACGAATAACCAAGCCAAACTATATAGATTACTGACCTAAAGATTCTGGAGCATTATTACACTTTAATAACTCATTGCTCGCTAATCACGAAACATTTCTAATGTAATTAAAATATACTCATAAGTTTCAAATGAAGGGTGTTATGAGGGTTCGAAATTGATGGGCAATCATTCCCATGAATACGATGAAACCTGAAGAATATAGATTGTAGATTATATCGATAGATTGAGTAATAGAATAGATTGAAAATAATCTATATAAATTGGGACGACTACTGAACAAATAGCAACGCTTATTTTTTGCAAAAGAACTATTTTCCTATCAATGAATCATTCCATGGTCTTAATTGCTTGTGTGTTTGATGATAGAATGGTATGTAAAAAACAATGCACTTTACATGTATCGGCGATTCTTTTGGTTTCTATATCTGGATTGATATCGCTTCTCTCCGCGTTGACGCACAGGGAAGGACTTCTCCACCATTCCGAACTTTTTCTGTCGCTCAGCACGCAGTTCTTCTGAGACAGAATTCATTCCCTGTCCAGAACGGCCTTGTCTTCGACCCAGTGATTGATTGCTTTCCACTATTCCGAACTTGGCTCGACGTTCTGAAAGTAGTTTCGCACGCTACGTGTCAATTTTGTGGAGTAATCCAACGTTATTGTTATTGTCATTATTATCACTATTGTGGGTAGATCCAACTTGTGCAGTGGAATAAACTCGAAGCAGCTGCTGGCGACACGATTCACGATCGAAAGAAGTCCCGAATTTCTTGCTGCGAGCCTCTCGCTTGTCCAGCTCGGCCTCGATGTCCAATGACTCAGCCCTATCTGGGGAAACTCCAGAACCATTGATTGGAGCTTTACCACCTTCGATCGCTTCAGGACCTTCACCACCAACCGCAGAAGTGCACGTAGCCTCTGTGTTTTCGATAGATTGCATTTCATTATATCCACTCTCTGCTGCTGACCGAACTGGAGACGAAAGTCCATCCACTACCTCGGTTTGAGTCGTATCATTTTCCTGTGGAACGGAATCTACCACAGCGTCTTCTGGATGAACTTCTTCATTCAATAGAAGCTCCCCAACCTTGTTTTCATCAGAAAGACTTCCACCAGCGATTTTATCATCTTGATCTAAAATAATCATCCTCCTAAATCCATTTTTACTTTCCATAGTTGCATCCACTTCAGCTTGAGGGATTTCACTTTGCTCTTGATCACCATCGGCATATTCAATTTCTCCTTCCTTTTCCGTCTGATCTGCTACAATCTCGCCATTTTGATACGCTTGGTAACGCTCAACCAGGCTCGCCTTCGTTCCTGCTCCCGATAATCCAAGGGACTTTAAAGTACTGCGCATTTTCGATATAGGCAGAGACGAAAAATCGACTTCAGACATGGTAACAGAAAAAATGAAAAAGTAGAGTTTGAATAAGCATGAAATTGTTCTCAAAGTACATATGTGTGAGTAAGAATAGAAGAGTGGTTTTCAAGTTGATTCTTTGTATGAGTATTTGTGGATGGTGTTTACTACATTCTGTACAGCAACCTAGATTTATCTATATCATCAGTGAAAGGATGAAATGAGTTGAAGCCTGATCCGCGGTTATGGTTCTGATTTGGGGAGTGTTCGATTTGACTTTTCCAACAAGAAATCAAATCGAAACAATGAAAATGAATGTTATTTTAATTTCATGGTGTTAGATTTAGTTTTTCGTCGCTTTATGTGTATTCGTCGTAGCTGTTTCGGGTAAGTGTCTCGATTTGCTTTTTAAGGGGTAGTTGAAGTACCCCGTGATGTAAAAGTGAACCTGGTATCGGGTTCTTCGATTAGCATCTCTTGGGTTGGAGTGGAAGGTGCTTCTTCGTACACACTCGATATTCAGCCTGCTCCGACGATGTGGAACAAGCTGACGGTGAGTAGTGATTATGCGTTTATTGACGGTCTGCTTGCGGGTGAGGAGTACGCGATCCGTGTAGCTGCGACTGTAAATAATGTGCAGTCTGCTTTTTCTACGGAGGTGAAAGTGACTCCGTCGGGAGCGCCCATCCTTGCTCCGGCTCCTCGTGTTCTTTCTTACGACGAGAGTTCTGTGACTCTGGGTCGCCGTCACATGCATCACTATGGGAACGGTCACGAATTATCGAAAGTGATCGTGGAGGTGTTGGAGGAAGGCGGTTCTTCCCGTGAGTTGGAGTTTGCTGTTGGTTCGATTTTGGTTTGTGTGATTTGCAGTACAAACTTCCTCTGAAAATCAGCGGTCTCTCTGTGGGCAAGACGTATTCCTTCGCTTGGCGTTTCGGGAACGGGAAAGGCGTTCAGGAGACGTACTCTCGCTTGAGCGTGCCGGTCACTCTGAAGCAGTCGAGTAATGGTTTCCTTTTGCCTTCATCTGGCAGCCATTCCCGATCCTCCTGAGCACATCCACCTCCGTGTGGACGGATCCTCTCTGTCGATGCGTTGGCGCTACCTCCAAGCGACGGGCAAGCCCGTTCTCAAGTTCAACGTGCGCGTGAGCGACCTGCTTGGGCGCGTGCTGTTCGAGAAGGTGTCTTACAAGCCGCACGCGCATTTCCGCGGGCTCCCTGCGGTGGATGGCGTGCGTGCGGAGGTCAACGTGATGACGGCTGGGGGTCTGAGCGCGTGGTCGCAGCCCGTGGTGTTCCGCTCTCAAGGTAGTGTCGGTGAGTGCGGTTGAGGGTAGATCCGTGGGTGGAGGTGAAGTCGGTGCGCGCGTTCGGGGAGTCGGCGTTGGTGCGTGTGAATCTGACGGCGCCGGGGACGCTGCTGTGCTCGTACCACGCGCCGTCGATCCGCCCCGCCTTCGTGGACCGTCCTGTGCGGCACGCGGGCGAGGCGCGCGTTCTGCTTGGCGGCCTGGAGCCCTCGACGCAGTACACGGTGGAGTGCTCGCTGAACGCGGGGAACCGCACGGTGCAGTCCGCGGGAAGGAGCTTCGAAACGGGCGAAGCGGCGGCGCGGCTGACGATCACGGACGTGGAGCCGTTCGCGACGTTCGCGCGGATCCGAGTGAAGAGCGACACGCCCGGCGATGCGCTGTGTCTGCCGCAGCGGAGACGGTTTGGACGGCCGTCGCTCGCGGCGTTCGCGCGGCTGGCGAAGCGGTTTCATGTGGCGGAAGGGAGGGAGCGTGATGGGTAGATAAAGAACCCGGGGGAGGAAGTGACGGTGGTAACGGAGAACCTGCATCGGGGAAGCGGGTATCGACTGCAGTGCATGATGGAACATGAGTTGTACCGCGAAATGGGGTAGGAAAGGAGAGAAGGAGAGTGAAGAATAGAATGGGCTTTGGAATGCGGCATGGAATGATGAATCGAGGAATGATGAATCGAGGAATGATGAATCGAGGAATGATGCATCGAGGAATGATGAATCAAGGAATGATGCACCAAGAAATGCTCCAAGAAATGGGCGTTGGAGCGAGCGATGATCTTTCTCTGGGGATGAATCCTCGCTTGATTCGGCAGCTGTATCGCGAAATGCATGGTCGTCCGCGTCGTTTGGAAGAGATGGGCGAAGTGGTCTTCTTCGACACTCTGGCCTCTCCCGGTTCCCCGTTTCTCCGATTCCTCAGCTCTAGTAGAAGTGCCTCCGCGCGTGAGTTTTGTGACGCCTTCGGCCTCGTCGGAGGTGCGCGCGAACGACCTGGTAACGCTGACGTTCGACGCTCCCGTCGTTCAGGGGAGCGGCGAAGTGTTCGTCGGTTCGTGTGGGTTTTGGCCTTTCCCTTCCACGCAGCCTCTCCGGATCAGTCGGTTTCGCTCCTCTGGGTCGAGGGCCTCGTCGCGTGCTTCCGTCTCCCCTCGCTGCCCGCGGGCGCGGTGGTCCTTCGGGTGCCCGCAGGCGCCGTGCGCTCGGCGGAGAGCGGCGCGGCGAGCGAGGAGTTCCGTCTGTCTCGCCAAGACGCGTGGGAGATGAGCGGAGGTAGGGGCGTTTGCGTGGGTCCATCGCAGACAGCGCGCTGGCGAGCTGCGTGCTGGCGACGCCGATCGTGGCTCGCTCCCACGGCGTGGTTCGGTTCGCGTGCGACGGTCGCGTGGGTCTGCCGGTGGGGTGCGCGGTGCGTCTGGCGGAGGAGGACTACGGCGTGGACGATCTGCTGGTCAGCAACGACACGCTGGCCTTCGTGGTGCGGTCGGAGCTGCAGCTGGGCGCTTCGTACACGGCGCAGTTCGTGGGGTGCGGCGTGGAGCTGGAGGCCGAAGTGCAGGCAGCGTCGGGTAGGAGGCGTCCGGCGAGGAGTGAACGCTAGAGATCCCCGCGCCCTCGCTGCTTCGAGCGGAGCCCGCGCAGACGCTGTTCGCGGGAGAGACGTACCAGTTCGCGCTGACGTTCGACGAGGCCGTGACGATCGTCTCGCAGGACGCTCTGCGGTTTGCCAGCGACGGCGTGGAGCTGCCTGGATTGGCGGCGGGCGCGACGGTTTCGTCGGAGGGTCATGTGATTCGGTTTGAGTATACGGTGCCGAGCGAGGCGGCGAAGGCGGTCTTGACGATCACGCTGCGCGGCGAAGCGGTGCAGGACGATATGCAGCGCGCGCTGCCGAGCGATGTGACGTTCACGCGACGTGTGGAGAGCCCGTGCGGACCTGCCTATCTGGCCGCGCTGTCCGCGAACGCGGGAGTGTGCAGATGCCGGCGAAGCAGCGCGCGCTGCGAGTGCCAGTGCGGCAAGCTGGGAGCATCGATGGAGTTCTAAGTGTTTGTAGTCTGCGTTGTTTGTTGAATAAACAGCTAATGGATCAATGAATCAATGAATCAATGAATCAATGAGGAGCAAAGAGATCCAATTGCAGCGAGGATTAGTTGCGAAGACAAGCAGGGTATTCGAGAGAGTCGAAGTCTTCGGTGATCTCCAAAGCTTGGTCCACTTCCTTGCTTCCCATGCCTTGCTTCCGAACCAAAAAGCTCTTCACGCTGTAGATGTTGTCTAGCAAACTGAGAATCGGCACAATGACACCTACCTGTCCAACGATTCGCACCATCGATCGCTTGTTTCACATTATCCTCTATTTATCAATCCAATTCTATAACACATTACTCAACTTGCGAATTGTTTCGGGATCACGCTCACTAAGCGAATCCAGAGAGGCTGTCAATTCCTCTTGGCGTTTTCGCAATTGCTCGTGTTGCTCGACAAGCTCGAGACGATGTTCCTATTATTACACATTCGACAACTCTTTTACGCTATCTGGTTTGCTTTCTCGGGCCTTGGCGATGCTTTCATCTAGTTTTTCCTTTTCTTCGCGGAGGGTTGCGACCGACGACCGAAGAGTGTCCAATTTGCGCTTTTTCTACAGTCAAGTAAAGGAAAACTCACAAACAAGAATATAGGACTGACTCGGGAAAATCCAGTACAAGACTTGTGTTCCAACCTTTTCCTGGATAATCATATCATCATCCAGCATATCCTGGATCACATCTTTCACGATCATAGTAGCTACGATTCATCCCGCCAAAATACAAATTACAAATTCCTTGGTCCTTTGCAATTTTCTCAATCTCCTTCATATTATATACAGATTTCTAGAGGATTCAACACATGAATGTAAAAATACGCCAGCAAGCATTGCATTGAGCATCTTTTGCTTTTTTTCATCAGCTGAAAGGCCCCTCTTCTTAGCCATGGAATTTACAGCACAAGTAAAAAATAATCTGGTATAGTTGAGCTCACGCGTAAAACGTTCGATATCTTAGGAAAACACAAGAATCAAGAGGTTTTCTTTTTAATAACCCTTTTTGTGTCCCTTTCACTAATCGTGTCGAAAACTCGTTCTCATCAAACCACAGTAGCAAGAAACATTATAACTGCAATGTAGCTGGTTGTTTTTTCACGAAACACACTTTCTCTGTCTGAAAACAAAGGAGCTCTGTCATTCATAGCCATACAAAATAGAAGAGATTCTCGGCGACCGGAGAAAAGGGTTGTATGAGAATAATTAATAAAGGGCGGAAATAGGTGCAGACAAATGATTCGACGAACAATTTTTGTTAGCCAATAATATAGCGGCGGATTAAAAAGGAGAAAACGAGAAGATTTAAGGTTTTGCATTAGTTTCTTAATATCTGAATAAAAAGTCCATGGCAACAAATAGTCAGCCTGTTGTATCTCTCAAACCCGAAATGGAAACAATAAAAGTGGAGAATGAACAGAAACCTAATGATGTTGAACAAGGAGATAATACCATTGATATTAAGTTCACTCCGGTTCCAGAACCCGATGCTCGTCCTATTTCCGAAACGGGAGCTACTCTGAGCTCATCGGTCGTTAACATGATGAATACTATCATTGGCGCTGGAGTGCTATCGATCCCCTCAACAATCGCTAAATCGGGTTTGCTTGGATCCTTCCTCATTCTGGCAATCTCGCTTTACCTTTCTCTCGAAGGTGCGAACATGCTGAGTATGGCCTCTGTATACACTTCTGCTGATTCTTATGGCGCAGTGGGAAACAAACTTAACAATAAGACAGTGGGTCTTGTTGGTGATATCGCAATGATCATATTTGACTTTGGAATATCAATTGCCTATTTTATCATTTTGTTCGACCAGGCAGCTGATCTAGTTGTTCTTTGGGGTAATGTATCTGCTGAATCAATGAGCACATGGAAACCGTGGCTCAGTCTTATCATTGCTATGTTAGTTGGATTCCCTATTCTATGTATTCCGACTATTGATGCTTTGCGATTTACCTCGGCGGCATCAGTATTCTGCATTTGTCTGTTTGTTGTTATTTCTACGGGCAAGGGAATCAGTCAGTTGATCAAAGGAGGACTTACCTATAAGTGGTTCCCAGACACCATTCCGGGTTTGGTGAGCTCCATTTCTGTGTTCTTCACCTCGATGTGTTGCCACGTGAACATTCCCAAGATGACCTCCGAGTTGAAATTCCCGTCATCCAGCAAGTTCTCCAACAAGGTCAACAAAATGGTCCGTGTGAACTGGATTGCCTTCCTTAGTTGCGGAACCATCTATTTCATCGTGGGAGCTTTCGGCTATCTCGCCTATGGCGATCAAATCGCTCCCAATTTGCTGACGAACTTCACTAACGATAAAGTTGGTTATCTTAACGTCGTCAAACTCGCTTACGCCTTTGTCGTCCTCTTCTCCTACCCTGCTCTCGCTTTTGCCGCCCTCGTTACATTCGACAAGTTGTGTTTCAAACAGCCTCGTCCTGCGCATCGTCGCTACCTAGAGGCCTTTTTCTGGACTCTCCTGTCCGCCTTCGTCGCCATCGTGTTCCCCATTCTCGATAAAGTCTTCGGTGTTACGGGATCCATGTGCGGAATTCTCCTCAACTTTGCCATCCCCGCGTTCTATTTCGTCCTCATCGCCAAGAGAGAGCGAGCCAGGAAGGCGTCCTCTCAGGGCTCCATCTTCTCCTCCACGCGGGGTCGCTATTATTTTGCTTGGGTTCTCTTCTACATCGGCGTTGTGGCTGCTGTTGTTTTCACGGCCATCCAGCTGAAGGACGTCATTTCTACGCTGAGCACGCCCGCTACCACCGAGGCTCCCACCTTGGCTCCTTCCTTGGTACCGACTGTGGCTCCTTCCATCGCTCCGAGTGTGGCGGCTGCTGTCAAGTCAGTTGTACGCGCAATCATTCATTAGTTATTTGTCTTGCTTGTTTGTTTTAGAGAGGTGCATGTCGAAAATAGTTTGGTCGTTTGGACACGTGATTATGTAGGTGAGTCATGCTGTGGATTCCTTTCATCCCTGTTATGAGTTTCGATACAATGGGAAATTCTATATCTTGGATACAGGATGGGATTTTGATTATTGGAATCGGTTTCTTCCTTCTCTAGAGTCTTTTCGGGAATCCAGCGCGCTGTCAACATTTGATATTGACCAACTTGCTGATCCAATCGTAAATATCAACGGACAATTGTTTATCAATTCCTCTCTGTTTCCAATATCCATTAATCTTGCGTCGATCGACTGGTCCATTGTGGATGCTATTTTTATTTCGCATGTGGGGAGTTATTTACTGCTGCCTATTATTTTGCGAGAAACCGACTTTTCCGGTCGAATTTATGTTCCACAGACTTTAAACTCTGTAATTGATTGTGAAGTTCTGTTCCGAATAGATTGCCCAGAATCTCTGTCACATTTTAGCAACCCTTCCTCAGAGATTGCCAACTGAAGATCTTTCCTCGGTTATTCATCGATTTCCAGAATACTCCTCTGAGTTATTCGAAGCCTATTCTCCAATGACACTCTCTGACGTGAAACTAGGTTTCTCCCCATTACCCACCATTCATTGCGTAGTTGCGAACACAGTTGTTTGTACCCACTTTGGTGAAACACTCGAAATCGATCAAAATGTCGCCGTGGATTGCCTTCCAAGCGGTGAAAACATCAGCGACTGCATTTGGGCGTTTCGCTCCCAATTTTCGAAAAGCGGCATAAATGATCTCCTCTATATCAGCAGCAATCGCATTAACACCTCCTCGATCTCTCAGCGATTTAACACAGATGCATTGCTTCGTTCCTCGTATGTTCTGCTAGCGGGTCGAGGCAGTCGAGACAATGGAACCCTCGAAGAAATTGATGGATTGAAGTCGTTTATTCGTGAGCTAAACGAAGAATGAATGAAAGGTAGGGAAACAAGATGAGCATACTTCGTTTCTGTTTCTCAGCGAAATCAACGATCTTCTATTCGAATTCTGCGATTTTTGTTTGAGTGGAGGGGCGGGGAAGAACAAAAGTTCTTCCGTTCTGATTTTAAGTAGCCAACTCAACAGAAAGAGTGAGAAATAGGCGATGGAGAAGATTGCTTTCAGAAGGCGATCCGCAGTTATTACTACAATTCCGACTGTTTAAACGAAGAACTCAAACATCGACTGTACTATTCTCGTCCCTCTCATCAATCGTAGAATCGGAGGCATTTCTCCGTTTCTCTGTTTCGATCCGAACTGCAAAGATTTCGTGTTCTCTCCATTCCCCGGTCGACTTCGAAACAATCCATTCATCATTCTACCCGACCCTCTGATGAAGATTTTCTTCCCTGCTTCGTTCTTCGCTCAATCGGATCGCTATCAGATCATCGCCTTGTCGTCTTGTGCGAACTGCAGCGTGCTGAAAGCGCTACTTCCGAACGCGGATTTGTTGCATCAAGTGCATCTTCCGAGCAATGCGTTGAGCGTAATCGAGCTGATGAAACCTTCCAAGGCGTTGAAATCGGTGATTATGGAGGAGTTCGTGCGTGTGGAGGGCGTTTTGGTGGAGCTGCTGTCGAATGGGAAGAGTGTGGAAGTGGAGGTGGAGAGAGAAGAGCGAGTTCCGATCGTGGCGTCGTTTGTGGAGAAGGAAGGAAGGGAAGTGGGGAATGGGGAGTGCAGACGGGTGAAGAAGGTGAAGGAGAACGAGTTCGAGGTAGGGGAAGCGTTGGCGGCGCTGCCGGAGACGAAGGAAGGAATGGAGGAGGAAGTGATGCGAAGGTTGCGGCGATCGGGGTTTGAGGATGTGTGTGTGGAGGGCTCGAAGTTTGTGATTCCGTCGAAGCGAATTTGTGTCTATCAAGATGGGAATCGATTGGTGATTGAAAGTGAGAGCAAACCCGATGAATCGGTCCATTCAGCGATTCGATCTTCTCTTTGTACCATTTGGAATGTTTGTAGCAAACAGATTTCCTTGATTCATTCATTCATTCACTCATTCATTCAATGATTTATTCACTCACTCACTCATTCACTCATCCCTGACTTCGCTTTACTTCATTCATCAACTTCCTCAACGCCAGCAGCTTCTCTCGACAATCCAGCAATCGCAGCTCGTCCTTCTCCAATCGCTCCTCCATCGCCTTCGCTTTGGCCTGCTTCATCTTCCTCCGCTCTTCCTTCTCCTTCTCAAACTCCGCTCGTCGCGCCTCCGCCTCTTTCCGCTTCCTCTCCTCTTCGATCGCTCTCTGCTTCCGCAATTCCTCTTCCTCCGCTCTTCTCTTTTCTCGCAGCCTTTCTTCCTCCTCTCTTCTTCTCCTCTCCTCCTCTTCTCTCCGCTTTCTCTCCTCCTCTTCTCTCTTCTTCCTCTCCTCCTCCTCCTTCCTCTTCTTCTCCTCAATCAATCGCTTCACTTCCTCCTTCATCCGCATCAACGCTTCCAGTCGCTTCTTCCCATCCCCAATCGTTTCCTTCGCCTTCCCAATCCGCTCATCTCTCTCCTCCTTCGTTTTCGGCGCCGGTCGCCGCAGCTCCGCCAATCTCCGATACGTGTCCTGCTCCATTTTCCTCTGCAGTTTCTCTTGATTCAGTCGCTCCATCGCTTGCTGCCTCGCCTTCTTCACCGCCGCTTCGCGCTTCCGCTGGTCTTCCAGCATCGCCTTCTTCTCCGCCGACAATTTGCTCTCCAATCGCGACGTCGATTCGTTGTACGCGCTTCGATCGAACCCCATCGACGCTTCATAAATCCGCTTCCGCTCTTCCTCGTATCGCTTCATCTGCTCTTCCGCTTCGCGCCGATTCTCCCGCTCTTTCCGATCGATTTCGTCCTGCATTTTCTGCCGCCGCTTCTCCGCCAACGCCTGTCTCTCGGCTTCGCGCCGCTCCATTTCCTCCATCTCCTGCCTTCTTCGCTCCTCCTCCTGCCGCTCGATTTCTTCGCGGCGTTTCCGCTCCGCCTCCTCGCGCTTGCGTCGCTGCTCTTCCAGTTTTCGCTCGCGTTCCGCCTGCTCCGCCGCGATTCGCTCTTCGATCCGCCGCTGCCGCTCCTCCTCCTTCCGCTTCTGCGCTTCGAACTCCGCCTTGCGACGCTCTTCGTCCTGCCGTCGCCGCGCCTCTTCCTCCCGATGCAATCGCTCTCTCTCCTCCCTGTTTCGCTTCTCCGCCTCCTTCAATCGCTCCGATTCCGCGCGATTCTGCGCCTCCAACTCCTGTCGATAGCGCTCGGCGCTCGTGTTCATCGTCTCCGCCATCCAAATCTGTCCGAATTTCGGAGAACTCAATCCGCGCTGCGCCGGCTTCGACGCCTCCGCGCTCTGGCTCGATGTTTCATTGGTCGGGTGGGACGAGGGAAGCGGCATTTGGTACGGTTCGCCCGAGCGACGCTCGATGGGATCGCGCGAAGCGGAGGCCGAATTCTCCGCGTCTCGCTTTCGAATCTGATCGTCTCGTTCGCGGAGGAGCTTCGTCATGGCGTTGAGGAGCTCGATTTCGTCGTCAGGACGCGAAACGGCTTTGCAGAAATCGATATCGCGGGAAACATCGACGACCGAAAAGGAAGGTTTTTCTTTGTCGAGCAGGGCGAGGAGAACGGAGTCGGGAATGCTGGGAACGACGGGTCTAGAGCGTGGAATCGGCGATGCAAGCGAACTTCGCGCCGTTCATTCGGTCCTGAATGTAGCGACTGAGCGTTTGGTACATCGACGCCTTGGAGACGGAGGCGAGGTCGAAGGAATCGACGGAGATCGCGTTGTCCTTGCAGAGCAGCATGCAGAAGAAGGCGTGGTCGAATAATAAGCGGAGCTGCGTGAGGGAGAACGCGGAGGAGTGGATCAACAAGCGGTTGATGGCGTATTCGGAGAGCGCATTGTCGTAGATGGAGAGCAAATGCTCGAGATAACAACGGCGTTGGGCTTCGTCTGCGGTGTGAATGGGGAGAATAAAGAAAGAGAAATACCGGGAACGCGGTAGAGAATCTGCTCGCTTTGCAGGCTGTGCAGTTCGTTTTTGAGGGTGGATGGAAACTCGGAATCGATCACGACGATGATTCTGCGACTCATTGAATTGGTTTTCATTCTACGGATACGATTCGCTGCTGCTTTCAGCGCGTTGGCTGAGCTGATTCAATTGCTCGCAGAGCGCTTTCTCGACCAGTTTGCGCTTCATTTGCTCCACGGGACTCGCGTGGGCGTTGGGAAGCATGCTGGGATCGAAGCGAACAAGGAAGACTACCCGTCGATGTCTTCGATGTACAGAATCACGGGGCTTTTCACTCTCGATTGCAGCGATTGGCACTTGGCAAACGCATTGCGAACGCGAGATTCGCATTCTTTCTAGCTATCACAATGTGCTATAGGAATGCACAGCAAAGCGAGCAATGAAGTCTTCGCGGTGGATCACCATGCAGGGGTAGGAGAGGCGAGAAGCAACGATCTACGCTTGTGAGGAACCCAACATGAATACCTTCACTACATCCTTTTGATGATTTCCTTTAGGTCCGAATCTAGTAAAAGATCACTGACAAATAAGCGAGATCTACTGCAAAATAAACGACTTGCCTCCATTCGCCACTTCCTTTTGAATCACCTTCTCCAATTCTGCCACTCTGTCCTTATTAATATACAAATCCTCCTCAGATATCTATCCCTAAGTCAAGCTACTTGAAAACCCACATCACTTCCACTTAGAATCGAATACATATCATCAATACAATCCTCTGTTTGGATGGCAGAGAAAATCTCTTGATGCTACAAAGGAATCATCAAACACAAGTAATACAAGCAATTGCAATGCTTCCGTCAAATCCTTATTCGAAAATAGATCGATCACACTGTGGATATGCTCCTCTGCAAATAAAGCAGCGTCGATTTGATTGACATTCTCCTTTTCGAGCACATCATAAGCCAAATTCACTTCTTTGATAATTGAATCCATAATTGTATTGTTTGATCTGCTTTCTGAGTTGACCGTTTTTTCGCCGAGATTGTCTCGATATTTACAATTCCATTTTTTGGTTATTCACATTCTTTTCATTTGTACGCTATGGCTGAACTGGATGCTACCGCCATTGAGTGGGATAAATATAATATGATGGAACGCATCGTTTTCTGGTGCTTTCTCAACTATCACATTACAGGTCCGTTTTTATTAATCGTGGTAACGATCATCATGCTGATAAATTGCAATATTGCGCATTCCCTACTCAGGGCAGAGCAAGAAGTAGGATTTGACTTTTCTTTTTCAGCGTTAGGAGAAAAAAGAAACCAAAAAGAAGGAAGGAAGACAGTACTATAGAGTGGTCCATGCAAAGTCTGAGTAATACAGATTCCTCAAGAAGAATGCTTGTTTTTTAGGATTCTCTATCTCTATCCTCCCTATTCACATCTCTGCCTGTACTCTCTTCTGTTTATTCCAACAAACAACCAAACTACACAGAACAACTATTGCTTCTTCAACCAGCTTACTCGCTCATAATGGGCAAAGCTTCTCTTCCAAACTCCTTCTTCACACGCACATAATGCTCCCATCGATTCAGCGCATAGCCCCAGTAGTCCCAGTCAATCGTGCTAATCGGGCACTGCAGCAATCCCCACAGGAACCAATGCATATTCGAGAACAGCTCATGCTTGTGCACCTGCACGCACATCTTCTCCACCTCCTCCTCGCTGGGCTCCTTCCCAAACCGCGCCTGGAGATAGGTCTTCACGAAATCGTGCTGCTGCTTCGCGTTCGGATGCCATTCGAGCCGCAGAATGTGCGAATCGGGCAGATTGTAGTCCGTCATCCACTCGCAGAAATGGTTCGCGATGTCCGCAGCCACTGGGATTTTCCCTGTGTATCTACGCATCGAAAAAGAGCCGAGAGAAAGACTCGAAGTCCACGAAGATCATATCGCCTTCGGCGTTGTGCAGAATGTTTCCGTGCTGCAAATCGTGATGTCCAAGCACCACTTCGAACTCCTCCTCCTCCGCCAGAGCGAACATGCTGTCGATCTCCTGCGGAATCAAGTCGAATCGAACGTTTTTGAAGCGATCGCCGGTGCCTGCGAGTGAATCCCGACAAAAACGGGTACAGTGCTTTTTCACGCTGTCGTACCACCATGCAAAGTGCTGGCGGTATTCTTCCAGGCCGTAGCTCTCTAGCTGCGATGAGGGAAAGCAGGAGATTGTACCTTGATGTTGTGCATTACTGCAAGGGTCTTGGCGATCTGCATCGAAATGGCTTCCGATCGCATTTCAGGCGCTAAGAGCGGCTGCGCATCAGGGAACCGAAAGCACACTTACATTGTAACCTTCTCTCCACGCCTCAAGACGACCACCAGGGAACACCTTGATCAGACGAACACCAAAATTGTTGTCGCTTAATATCTTGAAATAGTTAATCTCTGCCTCGCGATTCATAAAAATGTCCGTGCCTATAGATAATTGGATTCTATTATCCCGTACAGTTTCCATAGGCACGGAGCAGCAAGGGCTCGCAGGGTTTATCAACTACAACGACCTTGAAAATAATGTTCGTCATTGCTCCTAGCTGTCATGTATCTTGATTTACTGTCTACCACTGACTCTATCGATCTTGATTTCATCGACTGATTTCACATCTTTCCAAACTGGGAGGTCAAGACCCTGAATTTGTTCAAAAGCAAACTTTTGCATATCAATATTCTCCGTATCAATATAAGCGCTCATGTCACAATAAGAATTGGAAATAATCTGATACATTGGGGATTATCGCGGGAATCGGCTAATGAATATCGAAAATTCGATTTTCATTACGCATGCAGATCCTCTGTATGATGGAATCGATCAACCTGAACCCTCAAAACAATTCCCAGGAAGCTTGTACGCCCTACGCCGCCAAATCGTATAAAACAAACAATCAAAATCTTCTCTTTGAGTTCACCACAATCCGTAATAGCAATCGTCTTCCTACAAACTCACTCCATCCAGGCCACCCATACATCGGCATTCCGCTCTCCGTTCCGTACATCTCCAAAGCCTTCAGTACATTCATTCCCTTCTTCACCTCTCCAAACACCACGTGGTGTCCATCCAGCCACGGGCAAGGCACGGTTGTGATAAAGAACTGCGATCCGTTCGTATTCGGACCACAGTTCGCCATGGAGAGCAATCCAGGACCTGTGTGCTTCAGCGTGAAGTTCTCGTCGGCGAAGCGTTCGCCGTAGATCGACTCACCTCCACGGCCGTTTCCGTGAGTGAAATCGCCTCCCTAGGATTCGCTGGAAAGAAAGAAGGAAAGTACCTGGCACATAAACTGGGGAATGATACGATGCAGTGTGCAGCCCTTGTAGTGCAGAGGCTTTCCCATCTTGCCCTTTCCCTTTTCTCCGGTGCACAAGCAACGGAAATTCTCCGCAGTTTTGGGAACTACGTCAGCACGGAGCTATTGCATTAGCGCAATATTTCAATCGTTTCCTACCTCGAAAACAATTCGACCCACGTCCTTTCCTCCAGCGGAAAAGTCCATGAACACTTGAGGGTTTTCGGCGCGAGAAGCAAATCCGCGGATCGTAGAGAATCCCAGTCTGGCACTAAAGCAGGCGAGTCGTGAAGCAGAAAGCATTTGTAGAAAAAATAGTGAAGGTTTGATTCATTGAGTATGAATTAGGAAGGGGAATAGGATGAGACGGAATGAATAAATAGCAAAGGTTTACCATGAAAAGGCACTCGATTGGGGTTCTGCGTGCAGTAATGATTGAAAATGGGTTGAAGAGCTATGGATCGAATTGGAAACTGTATAGGAATAGAAAAACATACTATTCTGTCAGACTTGAATTATTTTCTATAATTTATTAGTTGATACTTTTTTGAATTAGAATGTACACATAAACAAACTTGAAATTAGCTATTAGAGTTGATCTGTTACAAACAAGGAAATGGATAGTGAAATATGTATTGAATCGCAGAACAATGATAGTACTACATTCAATTTGTAAATTCATTTGCTAGAGAGTGATTTTGTAAAAGAGATAAGAGAAGTTATATCTAATGGATTGTGTGAGAATAATCCCGCATCATCTACATATTCCATTAGTGTTCCAGGGAAGAGTTTACTTTCTGGAGGTTATCTTATTCTGGATGAGTCGAATCGTGGATTGAGCATAGCGGTAAGTGCTCACACATCAGGATATGTTCAAACCAAATGCTATGCTTCCAAAGGGTTACGCCTTACTGTGACAAGTCCCGATTTACATGACGAATGGATTTATTATGTTAGCAAAGACCTGCAGATCCAGTGCTCAAAGTTTTATCGACCTTAATCTTTCATCTAGAGACAATCCCTTTCTGTTAGAATCGCTTCGATGTGTACTTCATCAATTCGGTCTTCCTTCGCAACTCCAAGATATCTCGCTTACTCTGAAAAACGAGGGAGGCTTTTACTTTATGAAAGATGGAAAGCAAACAAAGACAGGATTCGGTTCATCATCCACGACAGTGATCGCCACCATAGCCTCCCTTTTATTCTCTTTCGGTGTTTGCTCGTTTGCATTCATTGCCTTTTCGAAAATAGAGAACCCCTTTCTTATTCTGACAGAGAACTCGTTTGTAAATTGAGTCTTCAGGCTCATCATCAAGCGCAGGGGCGAATTGGCTCAGGCTACGATATAATCACAGGTGTGTTCGGTAGTTGCGTATATCAGCGATGCCTTTCCATGCCATTCCAATGCAGATTTGAGCCTTTTCACTTTCCCGATTCACTCACAGTGTTGTTCAGTTATGGAGGATCGGCTTCATCGAGTACTCCTCACCTCGTCAAGCAAATTGGAGAATGGAGAAAGCAGAGTTCATCGGACGAAAAGCGATTATGGGAGGATTATCGTCAGGGGAATGAAGCATTGATCACCCTGCTGACAGAAGAAATCGATGAGAATCGATTGAAGGAAGCATTTCGACATCAGTTGGAGACGGTTCACGCGATCGGAGTTGCTTCTGAAACGAGCTTGGTTCCAGAAAACGTGTACGAATTGATGAAAGAAACGGCTAAGATCGATTGGGTGATGGGTTGCATGGTGGCTGGAGCTGGTGGAGCCGATTCCTTCTATTGTGTATGCACTGCGGAGAGATGCCAAAGAGAAGTGATTGAAGCTGTTTGGCAGAAGTGGGATTATCATGTGTCCGAAGTGAGCCTTCACAACGAAGGAATGAGCATTTCACACAACTCGAGTGTTTCTTACAAACAGACCACAAAACACTAGCGAATTTTCCGTTGCAGCGATTCTTTTGCATCGCAGTCGTCTGCTTCTGCTTGTAACGAATCACTTTACTATTCGCTATGTTAATCAACCCTAGCTCACGCTTTTTCTTTAGAATTTGCTTACGATAAAGGCGTCTACAATTCAAAAATGAATGACAATGCATACCTCTGCTTACACAGTAAGCGTTCTTGATCAGAATAATGAGTAATACTGGTATTTAACGGTTTAGGTTCAGAATCGAAGTCTGAAGAAGATCCGTCCAAAGGATGTGGCACTAATTGTTCGGAATGAACCAAGCCACTGATAGGTAATGGCGGCAAGGCGATGTTAGGAATTGGATCCCCTTCGTCGCACGAACAAGTATTCTCCTTTGTGAAATCAGTTTCAGAAAGTGAATCAGATACAACACTCGGAGAAGAAAAGCAAATAGACACATCCGTAGAGTAGACAGAGTCTGTATCATGGGAACAACGAGAAAACAAAGAATCAGAGAATGAAGAATCAGAAGTAAAAGCGAAGGAATGTACAGGAAAATCATTGACTGGAGATATCCAATCATGAAGCTCGTCTTTTCCATCTGAAGCCAAAAACACTTGCTCCCGAGTCGCTGTTCTCTACCCAAGAGGCTCCATTGTAGAAATATCCCATGTTCGAAAACAAATCCATTTCAGGAAAAATAAAAGTAGTTTAGGATAGAATGCCATTTACACAAGAAAGTGTTGCCAGAATTAAGGAATAACCGTTATTCTTTAGAATACGGAAAAAGAATGTATTTCTCTCTGATATTTGCGTTATTTATGAGCAAATGGATTGATAAGAGGTAAAAATGGGTTCTTATGAAGAATGAACAAAAAATAACAGGAAAAGGAAGATCCTTGAAAAGGCAAATAAGAACATCAGAACAACTAGGCATTATTTTGACAAAATGATACACTCCTCTGTTGCTAATATCCACCTACTTCATACTGATACTCACGAATCAGCCAAATCTCCTGTACTTTGTGCGGAAATCTGAAATGCTGCAGGAATCGCGGTTATCGGTCACTTTTGCCTATAATCCATCTTATCTCTTTTTCTAATTCTGTTTTAACACCAGGAATGTCTACTCAGAAGTCCATTATTTATGCCACGATCAGCAGAAAGTAGTGAAAATGCAAGGAATTGAAGTCCTAGAGATGTGGTTCTTTGCGAGGAAACTTTAGGTACCGCTGATAAGAAATCAACCGGTAACTTTGCTCAGATCACGCAGAGTCTTCTTACGAAGTTCCCTGCTCAACAGAAACAAAACTTCCACTATGATAGGTAAAGTGTATTCAAAATGCATCAGACTTAGCCGATACGATTTCTCTGTACTCAACCAGAGAGGAATTGCGTATGTTGCCATGACAGACAGAGATATGCCGTTGCGAATCGTTTTTGTATGGATTTCGGTATAGTAATAATCACTCCTAGAATTTCCTGACTGAAATGGCTGAGAATTTCACTGCCACTTATGGGTAGGCTCGATTACGCGTTTCCAACTCTTAGAGACCGTGCTAAGACCGCTCAGGCGTTTGCTATGTCGGATTTCTCCTCTACGATCGCCCAGCTGATGGTGCGGCTACGATGAGTGTGTAATGTGCAGAAGAAGTGGAACGACCCCAACGCCGACGCTGCGACGCGCGTGCAGCAGAAACTGGATGCAGTGAAGGGCGTAATGATCGACAACATCGGTAGGAGGGTGTTGGAGAGGTGATGATGCGCAGACAAGATCATCGATCGTGGTGAGAAGCTGGACATTATCGTGGACAAGACCGATGCTCTGGCGGATACAGCCGACGTAGAGGAGGAAGGAAGGCGTGAGGAGTAGTTGTTCCGCTCGGATGCGCAGAAATTGAAGTGCGAAATGCTGAAGCAGAAGCTGAAGCTGTACGGAATTATCGCCGCTATTATCATTGTATGGGCGAATAGAAGCGTGAACTGTAGATTATCATTCTCATTATCGTAATCTCCAACTCTGGTTCTAAGTGGTTTGTTTGTTTGATACATTCGATGGGAAGTGGATGAGGGGTTGGTCGTGTGTGCTTGTTTGGGGTGAATGGATTGGGATGCGTTGTGAGTTTGCATTGGATTGATGCGTTGTGTGTGGATTTGTAGGCTGAATTTGAATGGAAAGTATGGCAATGAAGGAAAAACCAGCATTTCCTGTTGATTCCTTGTTGTCTCAAACATCACAAACACTCATGAACCACGTCACAGCACATTCAAATTCTTGGGACCGTTCAACTTGTGACTATTCCTTCGATGCACATTCTCACAGATCGCTCTGCATCTCTCCCACTCCTCCCGACTCTCCTCCTCCAGCCCCTCCACAAATCTCCTCCTCTCCTCCTCTCCTAGCGGCAAGAACCACCCCGTGAACAATTCCACGAAATCGTACGACACTCCCAGCTCCTCTTCGTCCGTCTGTCCCTCCCACAGATCCGCCGAAGGCGGAGACTCCAGAATGCTGGCCGGCACGCCCAGCGCTCTGCCCACCGCGAAGACCTCGCTCTTGTGGAGATCGGCGATGAGCTGAACGTCGACGACGCCGTCGCCCGCCTTGCAGAAGTAGCCCAGATAGCCGTCCTCGTCGCGGTTGCCCGTGCCCATCACCACGCAGGGAGTGCCCGACTGGCTGAGCAGCTGGGACACGTAGTAGCCCACGGGCGTGCGCTAGGGATGAGGCGAGGCGCGGAAGAGGATGCCATGTAGGAGCGAAGCTGTCCGGAGGAAAAATCGTTTCCGATAATTCCTGTTGCGGTGTCGACGAGGGTTTTCTAGGAATGAAAAGGGGAGAAGAAGAGAGGAACGAGCGAATCGAAGACGGAAGTCTGATCCACGACGATGATATCCACGCCTAGCGCTTTTCCACACTCCATGGCTCGGTTGTATGCCCATGCGGAGCTGTGAATTGGCTGCGAGATGCCAAGGATGCGCTGAATGGGGGAATCCTCCATTTCCATGGCATGTTTCATCAATCCAAGTGTTACCGCCGAATCAATACCACCGGAAACAGAAACTCTATCATTGAGGAGTAAATCGGTGTGTACACTGCAGCTTTTAATCCACACTGACGCATATAGTCATTGAAGAGTTTACATTTCTTCTCGATCCAAGATACAGCATTGAAGGATCGTTTCTTCTAAAGAGTAGTGTATTTGTATATAGCAAATACTCTGTAAAGAATTAAAGCATTTATGAGCTGTTGTTTCATTTTCACAAGAAATTCTGTATTATCAGGAATGATTTGTATTCCGATTCGTTATCCTGGTAGTGACAAGGAAAAAGTACGAGAAGAGTGAGGAGGTGAAAAATAGTGGGTATTCGTAGAATTGCAAGGAACGTTGCATGATATTGATGGAGGACCTCTGAACTCTCGGAATTTGGGAACAATCGAATGGATCAACGTACTTGATCGCGAGTCTCTTTATTTTGTAGGGAAAGCCTGCACTAACGATTGGAAATCATCTGTGTGAAGGAACTGTAGTAAAGCTGAATAAGCCTATTGCCAGTATCTATTCTCCTTTGTTTTTGATTAGTTTTAATGAAGTCAGGAGCAGGTGATTCTATAGAAACGATTCAGAGAGAATACATCGTTGAGGCAGTAATCACCGAAAAACTGTTGTTTAGTAGCCGTCCTCGTCCTTTACTTCAATAATGATTGGACTGCTATGTCATGAATATAGAAAAGTGAGGAAATGAAGGAGAGGGAGACATGAGTAATGTGTGTTGTGAATTGTATCGGAATGAGGGAATATGAATTGTAATATGTTATAAATATATATATACATGGATATGGATATGGATGTTTTTTCATCAAACAAGTGATTTATACACCTTGAACACTTAGAATCGTTTCACATAGAAAGATAGCTTTTATAAAACCTTTACAATACCGGACACTTCTACAGGCTCAGTTTTGCAAACTACATTTTCCACAGCTTTAGGCAAAACCTTAGATGGCATCCTTGAGTAATCTGCCTTCCTTGATACTACACCACTGTTTTTCTTCTTTGTTACACATACAATCACGACCACATTAACAACAATAATGAGTACAATCACAACTACGATAATAACGATGACAGAAACAGGCATGCAAAATCCGGTTATTTTCTGCCATTCTCCATTCGCTTTTCCCAACTTACACTCTCTCTTTATCTTTCCCACGTAAGAACCAAGGAGTCCACAATCAAAAACAGCCACTTCGCCTGCACGTGTAGTTGCAAAGCTTCCCTCTGCTTCACAAACTCCCTGATTGACAGAAATATATATCTTTGTGAATGTTACACCCGATTGGTTTTCTCCATAGACAGTAAAGACTGTCAAATTGAGTTCAGTTGAAGGTATTCCAGTGATTTCGCCAGTTATCATATTGAGTGACAATCCCACAGGCAGTTCCTGGTTTTCTTCCAAAAAGAACCTTTCAATAATATTCACATAACTCGGAGATGGGATTGTGACATTTGCTCCTAATGCTAACTTGAAGATTTCTGCGGAGTATTCCAGTTTTTCTGGGATTTTCTGAATACATTTTTCATATTTGACTTCTCCTAGTTGTCCATTGGTGCATACTCGGTATAAATAACCTCTATATCCATATTCACATTCAGCAGGAGATATCTCACCTTCTCCTACGGAAGGATACTTCCCATCTGCAGGACAAGTTCCATTCCCACTTGCTTTGCAATACTGAAGAACATACGAATTCACAGAAACACCATCAGATGCTGGAACATCTACTTCATATCGAAATTTGCTGAATCCAGCAGTTCCAACAGGAACTGCCCAAACATTGCGAGTTAAAGCGAGAAGTCGTTGATCCAAGACAGCCAATGCGGAAGTGTACTCTTGAGTGGAATTATTTCGGACATAGAGCGAGAATCCTAACTCAGTGACAGAATAAGCAGCGTGGATTCCAATACTGTTGAATTTGGTGCCTTCCAGGTTTTCCACTTCCCAGTAAAGATAGCTCCCAACTTCATTGGGCTGAAAACCAAATGTTACGGGATTCAGATCCAGGAAATCTTCAAGATTGGTGGAACTAGCAGTAGATCCGTCAATATTAGCAAACGAGTCAACAACAATCGAGCAGTCATTCACTCCAAAAACACCGGTAGCATCAAACACAACAGGAGAGGACGATGATTGACCAATAGGGCGATGGATTTCAAATGCCACGATGTTTTTACCACTCATTCCTCCAACAGTGCTCAGGATAACATGGAATTTAGAAAATGTATTTGCATTATGAACAGCGAGTGACATTGACTCCGAACTGAAATTCTCATCCAGATTAAAGCGAGCTACTATTTTGCCATTGAAATAGGCAGCAACTCCTCCTGAGTATTTCACACGAACATTCAGCACATGATAATTGGCAATATCAATAATGTTCACCTCCTTACGAATGTAAGTAGTGATTTCAAAATTGGAACCTATATGGTTAGCTTTTGTCGATGCCCAAGCATTATCGGCAAAATCCCTTGAATTCCAATTCTCCACATATTCATAGCTGACTTTCCAATCTGAATGCTCAATCTGGAACGGCAAATAGGAAGAGAACATCGTGCTTACAGAATCGACTCCACTTGGAACCTGACCCAAATCGAAAATCATTTCACCCTCATCCACAGTCAAATAAAAACCGGCAGGATTTGCCCAACCATCACTTGCAGAATCAAGCAGTTCCAGAGTGTAAATTCCATTTTCCATACAAAAATCAGCATAGTTCAAACCAGAAGATACAGGGAAAGAATCGATCGATGCTACAATAGTTCCAGTTGTTCCAATCCCTTGATACAATTTGTACGAGGACTGCTCAGGATGATTGTCAGTACGAGCCACAAGTGTAATTAGAGAACGACCACCAGTGCAGACTTCAACAGAAAGTGAAAATATAGTCACAGAAGTACCACCAGTAAGCTTATTGGCCGTGATCGTATAACTAGTAGCTGGCATTAGAGTCGAGGCAGTACCAGAAATCATTCCAGTATTAGGATCAAAATGAACTCCATCAGGTAGTTCAGGTTCAATACTAAAGTTGTAGTAGTATTCAGAGTTAGGATAGATTTCACCCATTTCTATATTTTGATATATCGTAGTAGGCGGATAATAGAGATCAGGGATTGTCATTGTGGTCAAAGCAGATTTTAAATCCAGGGCATTCAGTTTCCAGAAACAATTAGTAGTATCACCAGTAGCAATGTTCTCAAAACGATACTGATTATATGCCTTGTTGTTTTGGAAGTTTATAATTTGTGCCTGACCTGTCTGAGACCACGATAGTTCTGTGACAGTCGTTATAGTTGTCCACTCATCATCATGTCCATTGCGAGCCTTTAGCACGAACCGGCGAGGTTGCTGAGTATTTTGCAAATAATATAACTTTAGAGTTACTTGATTAATCCATTCATGTCGATCATTGTTGAATGAAATAGTCAGATTATTGTCTTCACATGTTGGAGCAAAGATTGAATACTCAAAGAAATGTGAAAAAACACTTGGAGGATTTCCATCAATCAAACTGTAGGTGACTGAATAGTCAAAGACGCGTGATTCCCTTATTTCACCCATCAATCGAAGGGCACAATCGAAGATCGCTTCCTTCTGGTTTGCATTTGCAGCAACGAGTCCAATAGCAATGGTATTCAATCCTTGCTGAATATAATTCACACCAGCAGTCTCACCAATTTGAACGGTATTGATGGGAAGAGAAATCTGACGATAGAGAGTTTCCGTGTACATATTATCAGCATAACTTGAATTACTGATCGTAGCATCCGTCAATCCTATTCTGAACGCTTCATATCCATTCAAATAGACAATGCAACCATACTTGTGCTTGAGAGAGAGAACAAATCCAGCAATGTTGCTGATATCTGCGACATTGAATGTCTTCTTGTACAACTGTATTTGATTTGATGAATAGGGGAAGTTGTTCTTGTTTCCTTGGGTCCATCCTTCTGTGGAAGTCGATGAGTACCAATTTGTAGGAACTTGTCCATGTTTGTAATACCAATCCGAATACGTTGGGATGGCATAATAGGTACTGAAAGTCCGAGAATCAGAAAAGCCTACATTCGAATCATATCGTAAACGCAGAATGGTCTCAAATTCGTTTTCATACAATATAGCATTCACATATAAATATGACTCTGATTGCCAATAGGACAGAATTGTACCAACAGTGACAATATACCTATGTCCTGTAGCGCATACAATACTTGTCCAATCTTCATTGTTCGGTTGCCCTGAATTGGGAGCAACAGACAAGATAACTTGATGAGTTACTGCATCTTTAATATCAAAGCTCTCATAGTGGGCGTTTAATTTATATGTCCGAAGAACATTGAGAATCGAACCAGCACAATTTTGAATTGTAAGAGTAAACGATCCAGTGTAAGTATTACCCTGAACAACTGAATACACAGTAATAGTAGCATTTGATACGGTTTCAGTCGCAATTCCAGAAATCACGCAAGTAGTATAATCGATGGAAAGACCTTCCGGCAGATTTGCCGCTGAACAAGCAGTGAATTCTGTAACATCGGGTTGGATATGTACCTGTTCGTACAGTATCCAAAAAGTGTATGTATTGGGAGTAAAAGTAATTGAGGTCACAGCTGGGATAGAACAAATGAGAGATTGTATTTCATAGGCCATGATATAATCATTGTTACTATCCACCATCCTTAATCGATAATAATTGAAAAGAGAAGAGTACAATGCACCTACGAATAATTTATAACTCTTTGATATATAATTTGTTCCAGACACAAAAATCAGATTCGACCAATCTTGATTGTTGTCAGATCCCTCCCAAATGAAAGTACTTGGTGCATAAGAAGGATTGGTATATGGCCATACACGGAGTGCATTAATGCAGGGTTTGGGTCCTTCAAATGAATATGTTACAGTTGCAGAAGGCGAGCTGGAACTAGTATACGAATATGAATACTTAGAGAAATCAAACATGTTATTTGCATTAGCTCCAGTTGATGAACTCAGACTTGTTGTTTCTCCATAAATGAAACAGTTGCTTTCAGTAGTAGAAGAAGCCAAGATAGCAAGATATGCATTGAAATCGACAGTGGTTTGAGGAGTGAAGAAATGAATCTCAACAGCCAGAATCGATTGTTGTGAAGCCACTTCAGAACCAGGTCGAATGAATCCACGATAGGCAAGCTCAGGGTATTCTCCAGTCGCAGCAGTAGAGGAAGTGATCATTCCAGCAGGCATATTGTCACGATAGACCTCAACTCCATTGATATAGGCAATCACTCCAGCTTTATAGAGCAGCCGCACATCATAAGCAGCCATATCAGAAAGACCTACGAACTGTTTACGGAAATACTGATTACCAGACACAGACACAGAAGAAACAGAGCCAAGTGTAGCATTCCACCAAGTACTATCCGAGAACGAATAAGCAGTCCATCCATTTGTAATAGATCCAGAAGTCATCTTCCAAGTTGCATCTTGTTCGATACCATAGTACAAAGATAAGGTATAAGATTCTTGAGAAGAAGCGGTGAGATAATTCTTGAATACAACGTTATCATACTTTCCATAAATTGTTAGATATGCTCCACCAGACCAAGAGTCACCGTAAGAATCAAGAAGTTTGAGAGTATACTTGCTATTCGTTGAGGAGGAGAGACAATGCTCGATGGTTTTGGTTTGGCTATATGAAAAAGATGGGCTGGTGTAAAGAAGTGAAGAACTCATAGAATACACCTTGAATGATTCTTCACTAGCATATGTTGTACTAACTTTGACAAATTTAACATATGTGTAACCGGAAGAACATATTAATGTGAAAACATCATAAACTAAACAAAAACAATCAAGAAAAGGGTCTACGTAATAGAATGAATAGAATAGAATAGAGGAACCTCATATCAATGTAATACTGATAATAAAAATAGATCTGTTAATTCCTGTATTTTAACAATTAGATCAAGGTAATATTCTATGTTCTGACCTATAAAGCGTCATTTCAATATGATAATATAATTAAATTAGGGGCCATTTAATGATATTTAGCATCTATGTAATCAATGTTTGTATTAGTTCATATTATGATTCAGGGGCTAATCTGTAGTAATTGATAAATTTACTGTAAACAAATGGCTTTATTATATACTTTCCTTCAACAGCTGAACAAGTGACCATAGAAAGTAGGTATTTTTATGTGTGTTATCGATAAATGTAAAATAATATAACAAAATATGGTAAAGAAAAGTAGGAATAGCCTTAATTTTGGAATTGTTGTGTATTCTATGTCAATTGTTATTCTTTTCGTTTATATGGGTAATAAAAATACGAATATATGAAAGAAATAATATATGGCTCCTAATGAAATAATATAGGCTATTTATCCATTTCATTAAATGTATTTTACTAGTATAGCAGTTACTATTTGAATTCTATAATTTCTTGATCATATAGCTGAATAGTGGATATTACACCAGTACTCTCAACTATTTTAGTATATATACATTCGAATACGAATCTAGCGCAGTTACAAGTTGTATCTCTTATGTAGATATCTGAATTATGGAATGATCACAGAAATCCACCAATGACGGATTGACAGTTATAAAAATGCATTGCATATTATGCATACAACTCAGTTGTTACATATTCATATAATATACATCGAAAAAAAAGTGTTTAGAGAATAACGTCATTATAGCACAATGCAACCATAAGCTTCTCTTTCCACATTTGTTTCCGTATTTGTACATTCCATTCTTAAAGTATTTTGGATCTATTGCCATCATCACAGATTGTATCCCAATAATCTATAATAATTATTATTTTGTGTGCATAGTTTTTTTCCTACAATTATAGTTAAAACTCATAATCAACAATGGGGAAGTGATTCATAACGAACTTATAACAATCTATTTCATAACAAGACCTGTATTCTATACCAAATATTATTGTTATACTAAAATCGAGCAGATATATCATGATAAATTATATGAACGTGAGAAACAAACAATTCAGCAATCAAAGGCTACTATTTCCATTATCTCCTTCAAATAGAACCTCAAATCAGTTTTCAAGTCAATATTCCTCAGTTACACAAGACTAGATAGAGAAGAAGCAACATCTATGGCAATGAACTGCAATCAATCAGATATTACTTGAAACGATACTATCCTGTACTGTTCTGAATGCACCCGGTAAATCAACAGACTGAAGATAAGGGATATCTAATAACAGTCAAAAAACGTTGTTCGTCAATACTTTCTAGTGTCACCCGACGAGGATACCAAAGATTCTCACTGTTGTAACTGATAATGGATCCAAGACTTGGAAGATCTACATTCATTCAATCAACATTACTTTGTTCATACTGCGCATTGTCAATGAGCATGAATCATCAATACGAATTCCGCAAAGTGCACCGTTGCTCAGTTGAATTGTTTGCAATTTGGGAAGATCTATACAAATCACATCACCAATTCATCCAGTACTTTCCAAAACAGTCGAAAGCGAGTGACGGAAGGCACTAGTACCTAGTGTAATGGATAGCAGACTCGGAAGATCTATTCGTTCAAAAAGCAATACATCATCAATACCTCGAACCTCAAATGAACTCCAATAGAAGTTGAAAGAATTACTTCTTGTTTCACCAATTTGAATGGAATGCAGATTTGGCAGATTCTTCAATTCAAAGTCTCCTCCAAAATCACTGAAACTGTATTGACCAATTTGAATGGATTCCAATGATCCACAATTCAATATGTGGAATGATTTCGATCCATTGTTTGCTAGCTCTCTATCCCATTTGTCCATACTCCTCATAAAAGTACAAGAGTTTATTCCGATTTTCAGAGTTTTCAAGCGGTGCAACCCATCGATTCTGAATGTTTGCACTGATCCAAAACATTCATCGCCGATTTCGATAGATCGTTGCCACTCGAATTTGTTCATGTTCAATGCATTCACATTGTTACAACAATTCGATGAAATCGTTAATTCTGTCACTTGCAAACTCAGATTAACATAATCTTCATACTTACTAATATTCACGATTCTAGGACAATGAGCTGTCTCAGATTTTGGAATAATGGCCTCTGGACGTGCGGATACAGAAACCGGTGTTGTATTACGTCTTGCACTGGGCTTTGTAGCAGGTTTACCTCCTGAAGCTGTTGGTACCGAAGATTCTGATGCTGATGTTTAACATCCATGTAACAGATTCACTCCACTCACTTCCTTTCCATTTTTCCAGTCACTTTCTCGAAAAGCAGTTCCGGTCCTTTCATCAATCAGACATCCTTTCCCTTCACGAATAAACGTTTCATTGTCTTCATCATAGCGAAATCCACCTACATAGATCGGAATTCGTTTCGTTGGATCTACACTATCTACTCCGTTCCGCTTCAATTCAGTCATCGTATCTCCATTGAAACAGCGAATCACTTCAATCAATACTCCTTCGCTCCACATCCCTTCCACAGCCACAGTTCCGCTTTCTTCATCATATTCGATGCCCCGGCCATCTTTTTCTCCCCTACCATTGCACCCACCATGATACAGCATATGTCTCGTTTTAGCTGACCAGATTTCCATTCGAATTCCTTTCCTGTGGTATACAAAACGAACATGATTCGCTTGCTCCCAAATGTATTGATAACTTTGACGAAAGTCAACTCGACCATTCTTATAGGTTACAAACTCATTTGATATCTGCTCATTTCCATTTTCCTGCCATTGTTGTTTCAGTACGTTATTTTCATATAAGCACATACTACCATTCGGATACCTTACGAGAAATTCATTCCTGTGTTTTCCATCGAATCGTTGAGCAGTGCACTGCACTCCACTCTTGACGAAAATTTCAGGGTGACCGGATGCCACATATCCATCGAGTAAATATTCAGCTCCAAAGATTCCAGCGATATAAGCTATCCATAAGTGTACAAGACGAGATGTACGATCACTCTTCATAATGCTTCTTAACAAAATTATAATTATATGTCAAACGAGCAGATCCATTCTTTTGTATTTGTGAATTACTATTATTATATACGTTCTACACTACCTAAATAATGAATAGTAGTCCACAGAAGTGACCCAATACTGAAATAACTCATATTATGGGTGCTCATTCTATTACTTAAGCGACTAACTCGCTTTATGGATCTATTCCACACTTTCATTACTCCCATCTACTATTTACACGTTATTCACTAGAACCAATTTTTATAAATCTATTGGCTGAACTATTTTTAGCGAAATTATGCTGAATATATGCCATTCCATTAATATTGACTTTTTACCATAAAATATAGTAAAAGGCATTTTATGTATATATCGCTTGGCTAGTCATTTTGTGAGTTGCTTTTGTTTGTGTAGATTTGTGGGAAGGAACTTCATTGATTGCTCTCGCTCTTACTCAAGGCAAAATGCACCCATTGATTTAGATTTCCGAGATTTATTTCTACGATTGAAACATGTTGATATCAATAGCATGTACTGACGTAATGCTGAATCCATTCAGGACAATTCCATATATATTTTTATTTTTATTTTTGCTTTAATATAGTGATGTGATAAAGTAAATAATAATAATAATAATAATAATAATAGCCTCTCTTAAAATACATTGAGAGTTTGAAACAAATAGCAATCTCCAGTTACTAACCCATTGTATCTTCTTTCCAACATATCAAACGGAATCACTGGTAAGGCATTATTGTTTGACTTGAACAAGATCAGCGAGTAAGGGAGAAACATCTACGATAATAGTGATAACAACCCAACCTTATACTCGATATTGATTTTGATTTCACTTCCTCAAAAGAAGAAGCCAATGTAACTTCTTGAAGATTGGGAATGTCTAATATAGTCAATATTGTATATTTTAGAATACTCTCTAACGTCACTGCACTAACATAGCGAAAGCTTCCTCTTCTACTACAAATGATTGATGTCAATTCGGGAAGATCTGCATATTATCATTCACTTCCACCTCAGTCATACTTCGCATTATCAACGAGGATCCTGCTCTTCGAACTCCACAAAGCGCTCCAACACCAAGATCAATAGATACTAGTTTTGGAAGATCTATATATTATATCTCAACTCTCACCAAGCAATACTTTCGAAAACAGTTTCTTTGGAGTATTCCAGTGAATGATTACCTAATCTTACGGTACGCAGACTTGGAAGATCTAATCATTCAAGTATTCAATAAAATAGCAATACCTCGAATAATACATGAGCAACAGCAAAGATTCCATGAATCTGTTGCAACAATACCAATTTGGATAGATTGCAACTGTGGTAGATTCTTCAATTCAAAGTCTCCGCCAAAATCACTAAAGCTATATAGGCCAATATCAATCGATTCCAAGGATTCACAATTCAATATGTGGAATGACTTCGATTCTTCGTTTCCCACGTAATTTTTCTGCTCTGTAAAAGAATTGACTCCGATCTTCAGGCTTTTCAATCGATTCAGTCCATCGAGTTTGAAAGTTTTCACTAATTCAAAACATTCATCGCCAATTTCGATTGATTCCAAATTGTAAAACAGTGAAGCATCCCAATCTTTTAATACACAATTGTTGGTCAGTTTTAAATGCTTCATTCCGATATTCATTTGCTTGCTTCCATCTCCTTCATAGTCATTAATATTATATTCAATTCCATTGTACCATTCGCATTCTTTTAGTATTCTTCCCTTACGATCATACACTTTCCCTCTCCCACATCGATTATTATCACACCAGTATCCTTCATATTCCACCGCACCATTATTATGATAACTCTTTCCATATCCAAATCGTTTCCAATTGATCATTATGCCCTTGTACACCAGTATTCCATCATCATCATACATTTCACCATATCCGAAAGGAATTTTCTTTTTGTCGTCATCTTCTGGCTTCATCCACCCCTCAAAACGACTTCCATGTTCCAAGTCCACTATTCCTTCTTCCATTATGGATTCTCCGCTATTTGAAATGTCATCAACTTGATTGTTTCTGATCACTTTCAACACTTTCTTCTCATTCAACATATATCCCTCATTCAGAAATACACCATTGTTGAATTTCAGTACGACGTATATATTGTTACTCAACAAGAGTGAAACCCAGCCGTCCACTTTCATTTCGTTACCCAGAGATATTTCAACATCCTTGAGTATCGAACTATTAATATTTTTGTTGTTTGTATAAAACCTGATAAAATCAACAATCTTTTGCATTCGGAAATGAATAAAGTAAAAGTCATGTCGAAAATCATTTCGGCATCATTTGTGTTTTTTTATTGTTTCTTTGGTCATAAACATAATCATGAGTTTAGAGTCTATATTTACTAGTTGAATCTTATGGTTTTAAGTGGTTCCATGGAGCATTTTCCTATTTTGCTTATTCTCTGTAAGAAGTATAGGAAAATGAGTTCCTAAATCACTAGAAGGTGATTTCTAAATTGTATTTTCTTGGTTGAGTGGGATTCCATCATCGCTTCTCTTGGTATAGGTGACGCTATTTCTATTATATATCTTTTGCTTTTTCCATCCAATTTTACAAAATCCAACGATTTAATGTGATTGTCGTTTTATCTCACTGTTTGCCAGTTGAATAAGAATTACATATTGCGAGATAGACACAATATGCAACACACTGATACTATTCAGGTGATTGTGCATTTCACCAATCCTTCCCACTCTTAACACCATACTCTCTTATGTTCACAGCCTTAGTATATACTATTTATTTATCAACTACGATCACTACCATTCCTTTTCCACTAACCTCGACCACCTGTTTCAAACCAAACATAAGAAACATAACTATTCGGAAAGCAGTCCACCATCACCATCTCATCAAACTCTTCCTCGTTTCTTCTGAACAGAACTCTCAATCTCGCCACCGTATCCTTCTCCTCAATCTCCTGGTTCCGAAATCGGAACAACTGACTCACCACTCCTTCTCCCAGCGCGGGCACCACATCACTCGACAACGGCTTCATCTGCAGCTGCACATACTTGGGCACGCTCACCAGCAACTGCAGATCCTCCACATCCTCCGCTCCCTGGTTGCTCACCTCCGCCTTGACGAGGGTTTCTCCCAGCGCAGCTCCCTCTTTAAACTTGAACACGATCGTTAAATCGTGCTGATTGAACACTTCTTCGCTGTCCACGCGGCGCGGCGAGCGCGGCGAGCGCGGCAACATCGCTGACTCCGATTCCGACTGGGATTCGGCGATGGCTTCGCGCGTGGAGGGAGATTGCATGGGTTCTTCGGGGGGTTCTGTCGAGGAGAAGCAACGCACACAGCCAACCTGTATCGAGAAGCCCGAGAAGGTCTTCGACGTTATCCGCCGCGGGGCTGGCGGGCAAATCCGACGATGTCTCCGACGACGAATCGATCGCTTCCTTCGACGACTCGCTCGACGACTCGCTCGACGACTCGCTCGACGACTCCTCGGAATCCTCCGCCTCGTTCAGCTCGTTTTCCTTACGAAGCATGCGCGCAGTGTCGATATCCAACGGCGGCATTCGCTCCAGCAGCACGTCCAATTGCACATCCGGATCGCTCAGCAGAATCGAAAACCTGCGCGTCACGCTCTTCGCTCACTCCCACTCCGACGCTCTCTGCGCCAATTCCAACTCCTGCGACGCTTCGAAGCCCGCCATGATCTTCGGAAGCTCGCTGAGCTCGCCGAGTTCGCCGGAATCATTGGAGTCAAAGCGGTCGGAGAGCTTCAGAACGGATGTCAGGAGGATCATACGCGTCTCTTCGCTGCAATGACGATCGTTCTGGAAGTCGTAGAGGAGATCCACGATCGCGCTGGGCTGCACAGCGTCGAAATGAGTCGGTGAGGACACACCCTTCTTTTGATTCCTGGCATTTCGCGAAGAAGAAGAAGAAGAAGGTGCAGATGGATTGTAGTAAGGCTCGAGAAGCAAATCGCCGTATTCTCCGATAAACCACAGCGCAGTCTGCACAAAGGCGACCTGGCTTCGCTCCGTTCGAATGTCGTTAAACAGCACATGCACCTACAAATCACACGGCAATCAATCATCCAGACCGTGTAAGACGCAAGAGCGTCGTCTTCGTGACTCACCACATCGACGAGCGTGGACAGCACTTCCTCATTGCCCGTGTCGCCGTTGAGTTTCAGCAGCTCCAGCAGCGTATCGACCTGCCAAATCGCCGACGGCGCGAACTGCTGAACGAGCGAGGTGACTTTGGAGATTCCGTCTCTTCGTTCTTCGCTATCCACGACTTCGCTCTGCATCGAACCGACCCCACACGCCTACCAAATATTGGAGAAGCTCGGAAACGATGATCTCCACGGTGTTGAGTCGCACGAGGGCGATGAGAAGCTCCAATGCGCGGCGTCGAATCGACGGGTCCTCTTCACGCAGACATCCCAACACGAGAGAACGATGTCTCGACACGACGGTATCGTCGATGTACGCCATCTACGTTCAAAACACGCACCGATCCGACTTGGAGGAAGAGGGAGAGCGATACAAAGCGGATATCTGGATTGCTGTTCTGGAGGAACTTGCTGAGAATCCCGGCGGCCTCGATCAGATGGGTCGAGGATACGTTGAACGACAGCATCGTGCGGATGCACTCGTATAACACCACCGTCCAGGCGACCGAGCTGTTATCCGCCTTCGAATAGATCTATGATGAAGGTTGCTGCGAGAACAAACAAGGCTGATCACATCGATGACGTCGTCGGCTGCGGTTTTGTCGTCGTCACAGAGCAAACAGAGCAGCTGAAGCATCTTGACTTGGACGAACGGGTCCGGAACATTGCCCACCATACATTCCGCTTTGCCGTTCCCGCCGATTACCGTACGAAGACGCTTCACGAGATTGGGAACCATTTTGCGGAACTTTGGAATGTAGTTGGGTGCCAGTTGCAACGTCGAAATCGCGAGTTGGGTTGCTACAAAATGAGGTGAAACACAAATCAAGACCAGAAATTAATACGCCGTGGTCATTATCGAGTAATAAGGTTGGTAACGATTTGATCATATCATCAATTAATTCAGGAACAACAGATATGATTTTGATCATCGACAGACAAACTTTCTTGCGAATGTATAGATTCTCGTGATGCATAAAAGGAACTATTTCTGGAAAAACATCACGGGCAAGGGGTTCACAACAGCAATTACCACAGAAAGTCAGAGCGAGACTCACGATATACCTAAAATAGAACAAACAAAAGAAAGGAACGGATTTGTATTGGCTATGTCATTCTTTATCGAATTCACGGTCAGAAGGAGAAGATCACTTGATTCATTGATTAATAGACTCATGGCTAAGTAACCTATGCGCTTTTCTTCATATCCAGTCATATTTATTAATTGGATACTCGCCATTTGTCCAAAGTAGCACGGATAACCAAGCAAGTAGATAAATATCAACTTCTTAAGGTTTTCGCAGAGGGATTCAGATACGGACTGAGCGAAATCGTTACGAATAGAAGAACTCTCAGTAGCAATTAATTTTCGTTCTTCATCAGCAGAACTAGCGTTCTTCACCTGTTTGATAAAACCTTGCGCACTCTTTCGGAGAATTGATTTCTTTATATCTTTTAACTTGTCTAGTTTGTCCATAATATTAAAAAAAGATATTCGTAGATGCTTCCAAAATAAGAGTGAAATAGGGGAAGTATGAATTATAAGGAGATTTATAGTGGTCCTGTAAAGGCAAAGCATTTTTTATATTATGTGTGTGAATGAATACACCTGAAGTGGTACCATTTCTACTTCTGATCGTTTGAACCAAGTATTTGTTCATTTATTATACTTGGCGTGTTTAGCAGATTAATAATTTAGAAATATGACTACAAGTCCATAATTTCATTCAAGTGTTATGTACGTCCAGAATCCTGTACAATATTTCGTTTCTTCGTTTCTGAGTTAGGAATTATTATTCAAAGGATAGAGGAACATTCGAATGGTATTATTGTTTGATTCATGGTAGTATTGAAGTAACACTCTGGGCATAATCATAAAAGGAAAAGCAGTTTTGGAAAAAAATACGTTAAACAATATATACACATAAGAATGAACACGAAATGAATTGGTATACGGTCATTCTTCTGGTAATAGTCTATTTGGGGTATGTTGAATACAAACAAATAACTATAACAACAAGTATCGATTATAAATAACAACTAGAGTCACAATATAGATAATATATACAAACGGGGATAAAAAGTATGCAACATATCCCAAAAAAAACAGAAAAAATAGTGTAAAGCCAAATTGTCGACTTAAGTTCTTTTTTAGAAGTTTGCAGTAATGCCTTGTATATAATATAAAGTGTACCCGATATTAGACCTATGGTAATCATTATTAGTGCATAGTAAAATTTGAAGCAGCTAAAAGTGCACTCACATTTTCCTCCCCACTCTTCCTCTGCTGAATCCTCTAAATCACTCTCATCCTCTATTGACTCCTCTAAATCACTCTCAGTCTGACTTTCCGTTAGATAGATTGGATCATATTCAAAGTCTGATTCTTTTCTATACCTTCCATAATATACTTCTTGTCCGTTTTTAAACACTTTCATAATAGGACCATTGAATTTCTTTAGTAACTCTGTTTCATAACCATGTTCCCATCTGCTGATCTTACTAATCTTGCCATTATAATAGAAATAACATATTCCATGGTTTAAGCCATTTTCATCTGTTTGAAATAGTGAAACCATTTTACCTTTTTCATCTTTTTCATCCCAGTAGTTTGAACCATCCGACCTCAGCTTGATATTGGGTGCTCGGCGACCATTCTTAAAAAATCCTTCATAAATCGGACTTCCATTTTTATTATATTCCACTCCTGGACCGTGTCGATAACCCTTATACAAGATTCCAGAGAAATAGATCTCTCCAGATCTGTAATATATTGTACATTTACCATTAGCAACACCTTCCTGATAAGTCAAACTTGCTACAACATGATTGTCATAGTCATAAAGAAACGCCTCTCCATGCAATTTACCATTCTTTTGACTTGCTTTTAGAGTATAGCCTTGATGAGGGCTACCGATAAGACAAATGGCCTGACCCTTATCCATATCCATACTAATGATAGGAAATTCGCTTGAAACGCAGTTATTCCAAATATCAGTGTTTTCCTCATTGGAATCAATAGTAACACTTATTACATGTGCATTATTATCATGAGTAGTAAGTAGATCGGTATATATTTGCATAATATATAATTATTATCAAGTAGAATAAGGTAGAATAGCCAAAAAGAAAACGAATCTATAGAAAATGATTCTAAATTCTTGAGAATAATTGGAATTCCCCAAATTGTTCCTATTTCGTAGAATCCAATCCATTTTACTACTACTACACTACGATAACTATTATCAGTAATGATTCATATCCATTATTATCCTCCACCTCCATGACCAAAAAGCGTTTGAAACAAATCGAAGCAAATCAAAACAAAATAAACTTAAATCACTCTCACAGTTGCGTTTCCATCATCATACGCCCAAGTAGTAGGGAAATGGCGCATAAAGCGCGATAATTTTTCCGGCCCTTTTTCTGCCATTTTTATTCCTGACCTCCTTTTTTCTACCTGGCTGCC
Source organism: Blastocystis hominis (assembly GCF_000151665.1). Lineage (NCBI taxonomy): Eukaryota > Bigyra > Opalinata > Blastocystidae > Blastocystis > Blastocystis hominis. The sequence continues at coordinate 396,667 of NW_013171849.1, forward strand.
TTTATGACCATTGCTGCCCATTGCTCACCTCAGAGACCACGACGCAAAAAGCGCGAACCCTTTTTCTGCCAACTTGGTTATTATCTGCCCTTTATATTATGGTAAAGAGAGAAAGACCATGCACTACTCCATGTTTATTCAAGGCTCACCCATCAACGGCACATTTACCTGGATCAACCCCTACAAGTACAAGAATCCTTACATCACTTCCATGACTGTCCTGTTTCGACCCAAGGATGCCCAGGCTATGTTCAACAATGTGGACACGACGAATATTGTCACGAATTCGAATGACGAGAAGGTAACGATCTCTGCTGGTTACTACACGATCAGTGAGATCATTGCCTTGCTCAATATGATGACCGATACTACATTTTCCATATCGACGAATGCCTCGTCGTTCGGCTGTATCTGGATTCAGTCTCCACACACGATTGACTTCACAGATGCACCTGACATTCGTGAGATCCTCGGCTTCGATGGACGAACAGTCATTCTACCTGCTTCGTTCAGTGGATCGAATGTGATTGATATCACGCGAAATCGCCAAGTGATCCAGGTCTACTCGACGATCGTGCGATCATCGGACCTGAAGATTACCAACCAGAACAACAACCTGCTTACCACGATGATCATTGACGATCCAACGGCTGACTACGTGCGAACTGTGGAAGACGTGTGCATTCCAATGATCACTCGGTTTTATCGGTTGTATCGTAGTCACGGTCATCGTAGTAGATGTAGGACAGTTCCTTCAGTCCTTCGTTCACCACATTGTTGTGCTTGTTGTCCGTGGGTGCATTCAAGAGTGACCGGATCTGACCGATGTTCTCATTGTCTGCACTCAGAGGCAAGGACGCCAAGTTCTCACCATTCCAATAGGTGTACGTGACCTTCGTGTTGTTCACGATGCCCGACATGTTCTTCTTCACCGGAACATAGAATACCTTGGGTGAACCTGTTGCGTTATTTGCCAATCCGGTGATCTTGAGCTTGAACGTCATTCGAGACTTGTAGAGATTGAAGTACACGTCATCACCGGATGGAGCGATCGTCCAATTGATCACATCGGTTGACTTGATGTTATTGGACTGATTGCTGAACACAATCTGCGATTCGTAGTTATGCACAGGAGGAATTGTAGTAGCCATTTATTGTAGGGAATAATTTTTTCTCTGCCATAGTAAATGACAACACCAACACAACCTGAGAAACTTGTATATCTTCAGAACGGAGTGTTCAAGCGCAAGGAGATGACCGAGGGTATCCAGTACTACTCGGACAACTCTTTCGACACGTTCGCATTTCCGTCGACCAATGGCAACTATGTGCTCACCAAGACTGACGATGTGTACACATGGTCGGTCGCAGGTGAAGATTTCACTTCCTTGGATAACTCGTATTTCAAGGACAGCGATGGACAATCGATTACCATTCCAACCAATGGAGCTATTCCCTTCTTCAAGAATAACTCGGCGTTCGGAGCGATCAATCTGCCAGAAAGTGGTTCTTTCATTCTCACGACTGACCCGGATAGTGGTCCTTCATTGGAAGCGTTGACGAAGCCCGTGATTTTCGAGGCACTCGAACTTACGAGCACGTCGGACTGGTATGCGGTACCGAACTGGAATTCGACCAAGAGTGATTCGAAGAATCTATTCTTACCAAGTAAGCCGGGAACGTTCTTCCTTTCAGCCGATTCGAACAATGACTTCCAGTTCAACAAGGTCACGGCAAGAAGTCTTTTCCATGAAGCTCTAGGAATCGGATCTGATGGACAGAGAATCGTCACCTACTGGAACGATGCTGCCTATGGTTTACCATTGCCAACCACGGCAGGCTATGCGACATTCAAAATCGAGAGTAGCAATAAGAGTCCAATTCTTGCCAATCTCACGCCTGAGATCGTCTACAAAGACATCCTCGGGTGTACTAGCAATGAAAAGTGTCTCGTGTACAACAACGGGACCAACGTGTCCAAGCTAACAATCCCATCCACTGCTGGCAAGTACGTCATGGAAGTCAAAGAAAACGGCACAGTCTCGTTATCCCCCACATCGGCTAAATTGAGTAAGACATTCGAGTACACCTCCTGGACAAGTGGACACCAGGTTGTTAGCGAGGCACTCACGTCGGAAGGTTCAGACCTTTCTGCACCGATCAAATTGGAAACCAACAAGACGTACATGATCACCATTGATGCCGTACTTCGTTGTGACAACTATGAACAGGCACTTGTAGGATTCACGAGCGTGCCAACTCTCGTAATGGGTGTCGAGACAGCTACAATCATTAAAGCAAACTTGAATAATCCAGTGCCAACAACGACATTGAGTAGCACGAACATATTCACATCAGTACGCCCTGTAGATATGAAAATTCAAGTCATACGTTCTGGAGACACCACGATCGAACATTACTTCACTCGACTGAAGGTAAGCATCATGGAAGTGTAAGGGACATGTAAACCCAAAGTGAAATGCAAGCCTCCATTTTACTTTGGAGGCAACCGTACATGAAACTTGTTAGCTTTGTTAGCCTTGGCAGCCTCCATGTTCCACTTGGTCAACTCGTTCTGGTCATAGGCAACACCATTGATACTGATGTCAATCGTGCCATTAATCACAAGCACACGATGTCCCTCGATATCATAGATCTCATTGTTAGGATCGTGCAATACGTCAAACTGGGGATGACATTTGGAGTACCTGTCCTCATGGCATGCTTTCTCGAGAAGTCGTTTAATGTCAGGTGAATAGAACGACACATTCGGAGGATCATACTCCTCGTGATAACCTGCACCCTGTGGATCTTCGACGAACGAGTTGATCATGTTATGCACGTATTGTCGTGCAATCTCTCTTCGCTCTTCAGTCATCCAGCTGTTCATTTCTATTTATATTCTATTTCACTTTAATCTCTGTTGGACTGATCGATATATCGCTTCCACTGTCGTCACTTGATTCATTCTTCTCGTTATACACGCACAGGCAGTGACATCTGTCCTTGCATTTCGAGTCCACCACCAGTTTGTGGTTCTTCCTCTTACTCATCCATTTCCATATCCCTTTCAATCATTGAATAAAGCGGTTCATTTATGAATGAAATCAAGGAACTACGGAAGCCAGCAAAACGAAGAGATGCCACTCGAGTGATCATCAGTGGGTTCAAGAGAAACATATACTTCATCGATCTTATCGATTTCTCTTCCAAACAACACAAATCGATACAGGAAGTGTTAGGAAGACAAAAGAGTACTGGATTCTACATGAATCGTGGATACAAGTATGTCCTTGTATGTATTGATGGATATTCGAAATACCTGATGACTCGGAAACTGAAGAGCAAGAGTGCCACAGAAGTCACTCATGCGATGAAGGACATCATTCAAACATATGGTGAATCACCAAAGCATATTTGCTCAGATCGAGGTACCGAGTTCACCAATGCCATCTTTCGTACCAACATCTTGAACAAGTATGACATCAACATGTATCACATGGATTCAGCGAATAAGGCAGTACTAGCTGAACGAACAATTCGAGATATCAAGGAACACATCATGGTTCCTTCATTCCATTCAATCAATGGAAAGGTGTATGGTTTGATTTGATCGATGGTGCAGTTTGTAGACACAATGGAAGGAAGAACAGAGACATCGGATATACACCCAATGACATTTGGAACAACAACAACGACATCTTGTACATGGAGAAAACAGAACCATCCAACATGACAGCAAAGGACACAACACCTCAATTCGATGTGGGTGATTATGTTGGAGTGACACGAAGACCTCGCATTCTGGAAAAACGATCATTGACGAGCAAATGGTCTCAGGACTTGTATGAAGTTGTTGACATTGACGATCACATCATGCCACTGATGTACGAAGTGAAGAATGTGGAAACAATCGCACCCAGAAGTGTTATCACTGGGAACTTCTGGCAAGCAAATGTAAACCACAACCAGCACCGCCTGTCACTCGATCCAAGAGTGGTAAAGAACCCAATGCATTGAGAGAGGCAGCAAGATCACATCGACCCATTACGAGGAGCCAGAAGAAAGATGTTCGAAAACGATCGTGATGCTCTTCACACCACCTAGAAGCATGATAGGTAGATTCGAATACGTACGAAGGACAGGAGAGGTACCAACATTTACAACAGCATAACCAGTATGAGATACAAGACTATTCAATGTATCGATGTACGGTCTGTCTAGGATAGGCGTATTGTCAAACGTGACTAGCACTCGATAACCCTTTTCAACCACCGATTCGATTGACATGCAATCGTTGAACATGTCATCGGGAAGGTACGTTATGACATTCGTGGTCACCAGGTACGATCCGGACGGCATAGGCGGCATACCATCACCACCCCACTCGCCATTGAATGATTCGGTAGCTTCTGGTGTGTACTCGAAGACAAATGCTTCGTTCGCTTTCACGATGCATGAAGCACTGCCCCACGAATACTGAGGAACGCCATCCACTGTTTCTCGTATTAGCACATGATGACCGTCCTTCTCTGGCATATTGATGAGCATGTTGTCGAGCTTCTTGAACGTGTAATTGTTTCCATTGCTGCTGAAGATGTACGACATTTACTTATTTACTTTGGGGGAGACGATATCTCCCCGGGGCTACACAGTTGCCCCTGTTTGGCGCTGATATGCACGAACGTACACACCCTTCAGACACGCGCCATCATAGATGAACAGATCGGACAACTCGGGAGGTACTTCATCATCTGCCACCTTGTAGACCACGCCAACATAGTAGTTGGAGAAGAAGTAAACAGCACGATTCTCGGTCATTACACCGATAATATAAGGAGGCAGTGAATCATTCCTCCAAAACACATTTAGAGGCACACCGAGCAGACCATTGGATTTCAACTGAGGCAATAAATACTCCCATTCATCCTCGGTAAACAAGGGAGGACGGGTTTCGTCCAACGTCATCTCCATGCAATCATAGTCGTGCAAGATCAAACCACAGTTCACATTTGCTTGCGGGGTGCGAACACTGAAGCCGAATAGATGCTCGGAATTGATCGGATACTTGGTATGGATGATGATATCGGCGAGTTCGATATTCTCGTCCTCACAGGTGCGTACCAGGGAAGACCATGTGTTGTTCTCTGTTTTCTTGTACTTCATTTATATCTTGGTCTGAACTAGGACTAAAAGAGAAAATATAAATATAAGTACAAAAATGAATAGACCTACTCACATATTGAACCCCAATACTGGACGAGAAATTCAAATCAACGGAATTCGCTTCTGGAACCTTCTCAAGCATGGATTCAAGTACGACGAGAAATTGAATCGCTTGTACGACAAACCATTGCCTGAGGGTACGACGAAGTACATTCCCAAATCGAGAATGCTATCACCCACCAATCGTCCCTTAATTATTGGTGGCACTGCATTCAATGAGTCGATCCGTGACAACTACAGACGCGTGAAAGGACAATGGGTGAAAATGACCAAAGAAGAAGCTGAGGCGTACGATAACGACCCAGACATTAGCATGGCGTTCGCAAACGACGATTCAGACGATTCGTCGTCCGAGTCTGAGTATGTCGACATCGATGAATTCGAATATGACGCGGATGGCCATGCGATCTTCCCATTCTAGGGGAGCCAACGTGGTGAAGTCAAGCTCCCAACTAATTCACTTTGGTCGCGCGTGTATATTCACTTATAAACTTTGTGACCCTAATATAAATGAGTTCACATCGCGTTGGCTATACTATCAACCCTGAAACAGGAAACAAATCAAGATCGGTGGGCCAACCTGGAAGCGATTGGCCGCCAAGTACTACATGGTCGGCGATACGTTCACCGATCAGATTATTCCTGATTCACGAGCGTATCTGTCGAACAAGATATTCGGGATGAAATTAGCAACACTGAATCCACAGGTAACACGTCGTAAAAGAGTAGCAAACCCTGCCATCGAGGGTAAGTACGTGTACGTAGGAAGCAAGGCATGGAATGACCTGTACAACCTGTACGAGTGGAACGGACATGAGTTCGGTGAGAAGCGACAACGTCACTTACCCGGTTACCTGAACACCGTGGAGAAGAGGCGTGAAATGAGACGCAATAAGGTATTCGAACGCTTCGATCGCAAGGTCTCACGGGGACGCTTGAGTGATGTGATCGACTTGTCACTCGAGTATGCACTCACGTACTATCCCACCGTGGAAGGAGATATGTACAAGGAATGGATGAATGAGAAGCGCACCAAGAAGGACTTCCGTCTCAAGAACGATGATGACAAGAGACTGTGGGTTCGACTACCGGATGGAAAGAGCGAGGAGGAAGTGGAACCGATCAACTCCATATTCGATGAGACAGAAGAGTTCAATGAGATCGTGAAGAAGTTCATCATGACTGGTATGCGCGAGTACAACCAGTGTTTCGTCACCATCATGGCATACAACCTCATGTTGACACATGACGGAGATCCCAAGATTCTCAACCTCACCGATGATCGATTGGGACACCTTCGCATCGTTCGCCGCGAACGCATCGATGAGTGGATCAAGGACTACCTGAAGTGGTACCGAAATGGTGTAGAGGAACAGGAGACAGAGAGAAGCGGGTTTGTGTACCATGGGTGGATCGGTTTCCATGTCGAGATGTTCCCACTACGGACATTCGTGGGCTACAAGCACCACACACCTTATATCATTGGACAGACGGCGATCAACCCGAATATCAATGACAACCGATGTCTGCAACGGTGTCTCATTCTGGCAAGTGAAGGCGGACACAAGATTATTGCAAATCGGAAGATAGGTGATGCAACCGTGTACAACAAGTGGTGGAAACAACCCGACAAGAACAAGGTGTTCGGAGTGACCATTCACGAGGTGGAGGAGGCGATGAACATTCGCGACAATGCACCTTTTAACGCGAGTGAAGAGAAATTCGCCGCATTGAAGGTATTGTTGAAAGTCTCTCTCAACGTATTCGAGGTCACACTCTTGCCTGGATACACCGATAAGACGAAGGAGCAATTCGATTTATTCACATGCGATGTCGTGTACAAAAGCAAGGAGAAAGCATGTCCTCCTCTCTCCCTCTGCATCTTAAACGATCTAAATCTACCCGAGGGCACTCCCAAGCATTTCTTGTACATCAAGGACTTGAGCGATTTCAAGCATCGCATCTTTCGTCAGAGTGATGCAAAGAATAGACATCTCGCAAGAAACGTGAAGTGCAGGTTCTGTGACGACTTCTTCGGATTTCGCAAAGCCATTCATGATCACGAAGTACAAGCACATCGTGAACTCGTTTATGAGAACGATCAGTACGAGTTGTCGAACGAGGAGACTCGGTTGCGATTCACAAACCAGAGATACGAAATGCCAGCACCGGTCGTTGTGTACGCCGACTTCGAGTCAGCCATTGATGACAAGAACAGACACAAGCCAATCATGTTGTCCTGCTTGGCCGTGTCACGCATTCCAGCCATTGATACGCAGCTTCGAGTCTTCCATGCACCACACGAGAGCGAAGAAGATCTTCGTCCTTTCATGGACTATCTCGTGCAATTGCAAGGGAGTGTGAAAACATATCTCTTCGATGAGATGCCACTGGAGAGCACATCGAAGGTCGAGAAGGACTTTCGTTCAACAACCGTGTGTCCCTTCTGCCACAAGAAACTAGAGGACGACAAAGTTAGACATCATGCACATGTGGCAGGTGAATACACGATAGGGAAGGGAGAAGTACGCCACTTCGAAGCTTGGCAATACATCTGCACCTGTTGCACCAAGTGTAATCTCCAACTCTCGTTCAACAAGAAGAACTATCGATTGCCAGTTTACTTCCACAATGGATCTCACTATGATTTCACATTCATCATGAAGCTCATCGCGACGATGCCTGGCGGGAATCTCGAAGTCATTCCAACCACTGAAGACAAGGAGATGCAGATTGAGTACAATGGCATTCAATTCAAGGACTCGTTGAAACTCATCAGCAGTCCACTGCGTTCCATCGTGGCACAGACACTCGGAGGGAACCTCAATTTGTATGTGCACACCAAACAACAACTACGCAAGTACTGTGAGTCTCGAGGCAAGCAATGGAGTGACGAATACATCGATTTGTTGACACGGAAAGAACCCATGTTCTACAGCCTCATCAATCGTACGAGACTATGAACAATACCGTCATTCCTTCTCGTGAACAATGCATTGATGATATGAAGGGTGAGATGATGCCCCAAGACGAGTATGATCACATGGTGAAGCTGTGGAAGACCTTCGATATCAAGACATGGGGTGAATACTACAAATTGTACAATGTACTCGATGTGACTCTCATGGCTGATGCATTCGAGCATTTTCGCGTTACCACACTGAATGCATTCGGTGTTGATCCAATGCATTACATCACAGCACCGCAAATGGCATATTCGCTCTTCTTGAAGGTCACAATGGAGGGCGATCATAGTGAGAGTAGCCTCATGACCCTCGCAAGGAAATGGGCTCAGTACATCATGCGCATTAGCGCGAATGAGGGTCTTAGCGAGAAACAGCTCGTGAAAGTGTTCTTGAATCGCATGGGTGAATTCTATGAGAGCAAGGGCATTCGATTGATGGAGACAAATGAGATCGATGACTTCATGCGATTGTTGAAGAACCTGCGAGGAGGCATCACACAGATCGTGAAATGACATGCCAAGGTCAACATTGACAACAAGGAGCAAGCAACGTCGTCCCAAGGCATCTACTACCTGGACGCCAACAACCTGTATGGTAAAGCAATGCATCGAATGATGCCTTATGAGTTGGTGTGTATACCTGAGCGACGAGAAGTGATGGAGAAGATCAATCGTGATCCGAATGGGTGGGTGCAATCACTCAAGACGTTCGGCAAGTATGGATTCTTCATTGAGTGTGATATCGAAGCACCCACAGAACTCCACGACAAGTTCAATGATCTGCCATTCTTCCCCGTACAGAAGGCGGGCATGTATTCTGATGAAATCAAGAAGTACGCTGAGAAGAACGACATTGTGGACAAAGTGAAAGAGGTGAATACACCGAAGCTCATCTGCGATCTTGTACCTCGTCAAAAGTATCTCGTGCATTATTCACTGTTGCAACTGGATGCATTCAACAGGGATATCGTGTCACGCACATTCACCACATCATTCGATTCAAGCAGGTACCATTCATCTTCGAGTATGTGAACATGCTGAGTGAGAAACGAGCGAAGTCTAAGACCACTGTGGAGAAGAACCTGTACAAGCTGTTAGCAAACTCGACCTATGGCAAATTCGTGGAGACTGGGCTGAAACGAATGAAAGTGAAGTTCGCTTACACATGGAATGAACGTGAAGCCATCATTCAGAAGCATGGGTACGACATGATCGCTGGGACTACCATGTATTCCGAGAATCTCATCGGTATTAAGTTGAACACACCGGTGCGCAGGGTGGAGAAGCCATTCTTCATTGGGTTTGCCATTCTCGACATGTCCAAGCACATCATCTACGATTTCTACTACAATGTGCTCAAGACGACATTCGACACCGTGGAGCTGTTGGGACAGGACACGGATTCACTCATCGTGCAGTTGCACGATCGCGCTAACATCGTTCACAAGATGTACGATATGTACAAGTCATTTGACTTCTCGGAACTGGATAACACGAGCTACTTCTATGGAGAACTCGTGAACTATTACAAGCATGAAGTGGACAAGAGCAAGTTCCCTTCATTAGACTCGTTCCTCAATATCAACAAGAAGTTGCCTGGACCCATCTTCAAGGACGAGCACAACGGACATCGCATCACAGAGTTCGTGGGACTGAGACCGAAGATGTACTGTTTGGTTGATGAGAAGCATGTGATACACAACGCAGCAAAGGGAGTTCCTCGCAATGTGGTGATCGATGGTGAGAGGATGAGTGTGAAGAACATCGACTTGTACAAGTGTGTCCTTGAGGCAGAGAAGAAGGAAGATGCAGTGATCGAAGGCAGCTTCAAACGCATCAACAACCAAGGATTCGATATCAGCACGAAGGAGCAAACCAAGACACAAATGACGTGCACGGATAACAAGCGATGGATCTTGGACGACAACATGCACACACTAGCATTCGGACATTACCGATTGAAGGACATGCAAATGAAAAGTCGTTTTTACTTTGTTTTTTTAACAAAGAGTATATAAAAGGCTAACAATAACCACATTGGCAGAAAAATGGCCGAGAAGGTTTCCGCGCTTTATGCGCCATGGTACTCGAGGTAGACAAGCATCAATGGTGGTCAGGCAGAAAAAGGAGGCCAGGTAGAAAAAAGGCAGAAATTGGCCGAAAAGGTTTTCGCGCTTTTCACGTCAATTACTAACTACTTATACGGTCATTCTTTTGGTAATAGTCTATTTGGGGCATGTTGAATACAAACAAATAACTATAACAACAAGTATCGATTATTAACAACGACATAATTTACATAATTTACATAATATTTCATACGTACACAAGGGGATAAAAAGTATGCAAAATACCATAATAGAATACCAAAAAATAGTGTAAAGACAACTAATTGTTAACTTAATATCCTTGCTATAATTATGCAGTAATACCTGGTATATAATATAAAGTGTACCCGATATTAGACCTATGGTAATCATTATTACTACATAGTAATATTTGAAGCAGCTAGACGTGTATGCACATTTTCCTCCCCACTCTTCCTCTATTGACTCCTCTAAATCACTCTCATCCTCTATTGACTCCTCTAAATCACTCTTAGTCTGACTTTCCGTTAGATAGATTGGATCATATTCAAAGTCTGATTCTTTTCTATACCTTCCATAATATACTTCTTGTCCGTTTTTAAACACTTTCATAATAGGACCATTGAATTTCTTTAGTAACTCTGTTTCATAACCATGTTCCCATCTGCTGATCTTTCTAATTTCACCATCACAATAGAAATAACATATTCCATGGTTTAAGCCATTATCATCTGTTTGAAATAGTGATACCATTTTACCTTTTTCATCTTTCTCATCCCAGTAGTTTGAACCATCCGACCTCAGCTTGATATTGGGTGCTCGGCGACCATTCTTAAAAAATCCTTCATAAATCGGACTTCCATTTTTATTATATTCCACTCCTGGACCGTGTCGATAACCCTTATACAAGATTCCAGAGAAATAGATCTCTCCAGATCTATAATATATTGTACATTTACCATTAGCAACACCTTCCTGATAAGTCAAACTTGCTACAACATGATTGTCATAGTCATAAAGAAACGCCTCTCCATGTAATCTACCATTCTTTTGACTTGCTTTTAGAGTATAGCCTTGATGAGGGCTACCGATAAGACAAATGGCCTGACCCTTATCCATATTCATATTAATGATAGGAAATTCGCTTGAAATGCAGTTTTTCCAAATATCAGTGTTTTCCTCATTGGAATCAATAGTAACACTTATTATAGGTGTATTGCTATCATGAGTAGTATATGGATCGGTATATAGTTCCATATTATATAATTATTTTTAAGTAGAATAAAGTAGAATAGCCAAAAAGAAAACGAATCTATAGAAAATGATTCTAAATTCTTGAGAATAATTGGAATTCCCCAAATTGTTCCTATTTCGTAGAATCCAATCCATTTTACTACTACTACACTACGATAACTATTATCAGTAATGATTCATATCCATTATTATCCTCCACCTCCATGACCAAAAAGCGTTTGAAACAAATCGAAGCAAATCAAAACAAAATAAACTTAAATCACTCTCACAGTTGCGTTTCCATCATCATACGCCCAGTGTCCTCCCTTTCGGTATCGCAGAACCGCACTATATCCCTTCTGCTCCAAGCTGTGAGGAACAATCTACACTCAATCTTCTCCATCGTTCCTACTCCCAAGTCCTTGAACGTAATGCATTCCGTATGCGGGTCCAGAATATTATCCGTCACACGCAGCTCCACTTCGCTTCTCGACAGATACGGCTTCGGACCCAACTCCAACAGGAACGCGAACCAACGAGCCAGTGTTGTGGGCGTGCGAGGCAGCTTCGTCGAACTCACTATTGTTTTCTGGAACCACGCCACCAGATCTGCCCACGAGATCACTTCCGGTCCCGCCAACTCCATCGTCTTTCCCGCGAAAGCGTCCGGAGTCATGCAGTACTTGCGAATCGCCGTGGCCACATCGCCCATCCACACAGGCTGCTTCAGAGCGCTTCCGCCATTGATATTGATCAGCCACGGATAGATGTGCAGCTGACTACCGATCCTACCAATAAGCTCTTCCCCGCGGTTCTACCAGGTCAGCAGGCGGTCATCTTCGCCGAACATGTCCGCAGGACGAACGATGCAGGCGCTGGGCATGACTTCGCGGAGCACTTCCTCGCCCTTGGCCTACATCATGGAAGGAAAAAGCCGAGCCCACCTTCGTGCGAGCCCACTCCGAACGATGCTTGAGGTTCTGCTGCAGAGCCGACACGTGGAGAAGATTCGTTTTGCCCATCTCGTTGCAGATCTTCGCGAGACGCTCGGGGAAGTAGATGTTGACGTCTTGGAATCTGGAGAGGAAGAGGAAGAGACAAATGAATACGTGTAGTTCTTTCGAAGATACAGATTCTTGGTCTCGTAGTACTTTCCAACCAGATTGATCACGATATCCGAGTTGCCAATGCAGTCACGGATCGACTTCTCGTCGAGAGGATGGAAAGGAATCGGATTCACTTTACCAACATCTCCAGACTGTTTCAGATGACGAACTTCATCGCCTTCGCCACGGTACGGAATCATGCAGGTCACTCCGCGAGAAGCTGTGGCTCAAATCCAACCAAAAAGCAAAAACCCAATTCATATACAACACTTCTACCCAAATTACCCGTAGAGGCACCAAAGATAGTGACCTTCAAAGGGCACTGAGACATGCGGCCGCCCAGTCCCACAGTTCCAGGAATCATATCAGAAGTGATAGAGCGCTACAGGAGATTGCTTCTAACTAGAAAATACACTGAGGACGCGTAGAGAATTCTTCATAACCAACGTTCTGAGCATTTGCGTATTCGATAGTTTTCTACAGGATGATACTGCAGCATGCAAATCCACACCTGAAGACAAAATATGAACACAATCAGAATTGATTTCTATGATTTCAAGAGAGAAATAGATCCACGATAAAATGTGCTTGTGAAAAATACATACTACTATTTATACTAAATCGATCACACATATTCCGGAGTGGTCTTAGATTATGCTAAGCACGATGATTTTGGTAAAGTTTTTATACAATAATATTCAACTATGGAGTGATATAGAGTCAACGGACTCTCTATTCTGTTGCTAATTGTATCTCCATTCAGTGAATTGGCTTTTTACAGCAGTCTCATGTGAGGAATAAATATAAAGCCAAACAAATTTCCATTGCAATATTATCAGTCGTCATTCTTTTGTTTTTTAATGTATATTGTAATATCAATTTTGTACTTTGTACTAGCTTCAGCGACATCGTTTCATTGCGATAATAATGTCTACTCTGGAGACCTTTTTTCAAGTTCTCCGTTCCTGTTGTCAGAAGGTCAGGTATCTGGATTCCATGGCAACTGTGGATCGTACGAATCAGAATGTATTCGTGATGCTTCTGGACGTTTTGTAAAGACTCTTGTGGTATTCAATGGAACAGAGAGCGGCAATCCTTACAGTACCACAATGACTACAACGACCTATGTGGATTCTGAGTGTCAAGCTATTTCGGAAGTCACTTTGATGGAAAGATTCGTTATCACAACGTTGCGTGACCATCGGAAATACCATTTGGAGCCTATGGAATCCACAGTTGTATTCCATTCTCAAGACTTGTTAGATGCTGTTTGCTCTGGATATCAATTATCAAAGGGGAGAGAATTCTACACATCCGAAGTACCGTGCTTACATAAATACCGGAGTAGCTCAAAGAATGTGCTAACAACGTTCCAGCAGTACTACTTGGATATCTTCGATTTGGAGTCGAATGTGTGGACAGAATATTATCCGGTGAGCACATCCGGATGTATTAAGGACGACGAAACTTTCTGTGGAACGTACCGCCGTTGTCAATTTGATCAAGACCACTCTTTCTTGCTCACAACAAAGATCACTGGTGACTTTGGTCACTATCCCGTAGATATCCGATTTGACAAAGACGAGCATTTTGGAGGGTACTGTAACGACTCGCAGATTATGCGTGGATATGCCTTCAACGTTACTCCTACGAATGGTCAGAACAACTTCCGTTACCAGCTGCATCACATTTATCTGAAACTCTCAGGTACTTGGTGGCAGAGCTTCTGGAATTGCACGAATTTCGAGACTGGCAAAGTGTATGATGTGATGGATGTGAATTGTACTACGATCGCCACTGGAGAGCCTGCATTTGATTCACTCCGTGAGAGGATCGGCCAGAAGGGAAATATCTACTTGGAATACAAGAACAACACGTTGACGCATAACTGGGATGGTACAAAAGCTATAATGGATTTGATGAACTATGATGGCTGTACATTTTCGTGTGTTTGTTTTCTCAACTTCGCTACATGTTGTGAATACCGTTAGGCAGGACGAACATGGTAGTTGTAAAATGTTACGTGGAATTCTCTTCTCCCCTGAATTCGGGACGCATATAGCAATGAGTCATTATTTTATATACAGACTCGGTAAAAGATTGAGATCGGGTGATGAAGCTTTTTTCCTCGATTTATTACAACAATTGGAATCAGTATCAAATAAGTAATAAAAACTAATTGTTGCGTAAAGTAAGATAGATTGTTGGATGATTACTGTTATTTTTGTATATTTACTATTGACGATTGGTTCTCTATGCACAGTTCATTGATTCCATCCAATAACTAATAGATTGCCCAAAAATCTATCAACCGAACCGTATCTATTTCGTGGAACGTATCGGATCTACTAGATACAGAAAAATCTTTAATTGTGGATTATGTATCTCCTTTTTACTATTACTTTAAGTACCATCAAATCCAAATAATGATTATTAGTCTCGATTGCGCTTAGCGAAATACATTGCGATTTAGGGCAAACTTATGTAAAATTCGTGATGAAGTCCGGTATGTCAGGAACAAATCATGAGTTGTTTAAGGTTTATTCCGGTTCGACTCTTCTCTATACTGGTTCAGGCTTTGCTGATGGGGAAATCCATATTATCGAGCAGTGCTTGACGTCTACAACAAACAATCAGTATTATTTGGAGTGTCTTGATTCACTTGGTAATGCTTGGTCTCTTGACTCCTATCTAACTATATTTGGTAAGCATGGCAATGCTGTTTTCAAAAGTGTATCAACGAATATGAATAGAAAAACCCATGCTGTTTCTCTATATTATGGTATCGAACAAGATGCAACTTGGAAAATGACTTCTGGATCTATTACAAATGGATGGACTGATTATTCGTTCTCGGATAGTACTTGGTCCGAAGGTACTCTAGGCTCTGATACTCTTTCTTCTATGTCTGTGTCTGGTACTCAGTATTTCCGTAAACAGTTCGTGGGTCTTTCTGATATGGCTGCTTATGATGTGCGGCTGCTCTATAAAGCTGGAGTGATTGCCTATATCAATGGAGTTGAGGTCTATCGTGACAATATGCCTGCTGGAATGATCACTTCCTCTACTGCTGCGACTGGAGAATACCCTGAGCTTGCTTATCGTGGATTCATCCGACCTGGTTCTGAAGTGGCTTCACAACAATCGATTCTGGCTGTTGAGATTCATTTCTTCACTCCTCAAACCACTGTCGATTTCAATGCATATCTTGCTATCTTGGCTTCTTCTACTAATAGAGACAACTGCCTTATCAATGCTGACTCATCAAGAATCCAATCCTCCGTTGATGGGCATTTGAGAGGGGTCATGAACAAAATCAGTGTGAAGAGTGTTCCGTCAGATTTGGAATACGAGTCGTCGTTATATCGATTAGTTATGGGAATAAATGTTCATATTCCAGCTCCAACTTACAAAAACACGATTGATATGTTTTTCATGGGGGAAGGTTCTTACCTTCCTGCTGGATTGTCTTTGAATTACAAAACTGGAGAAATTACGGGCGTTCCCACCGAGATGAGCAGTCTGAAATCTTACACGATTTATGGAAAGAACCAGGATGGAGTAGCCATGACCACGATCACTATTTCAGTCGAACAAGCAAGATGTATGGCTGAGGGATTATTCCCTACGTCAGAAGTTGGTGCGTCTTATTTGATGACTAATTGCTCATTAAAAGGAGACTGTGAAGGTGAGATACGTAGAGTCTGTGTGCTTGGTGAGAGTAATGGAGTATGGCAGATTGTTGGAGAGTGTAAACCAATATCTAGAGAATCTGGTGAAATGCAATCATCAACTACTATAATAATAATTATTGCGTGCATTGTTGTCTTTCTAATAGTGTTATGTATATGTATCATTGCGTGCTACAAGCACAAGAAAAATGCTAGAGGATCAGAAACGAATTCTACAAAACAACTTCCAATAAAAAATAAGGATAATCCTGTTTAAAGTAGATTTAGAAAAGAAGAATAGCAAGTGATAACAATAGATATGCCAAAAAGAATAATGAAGGAAATATTATATTATATATTTTTATAACTGTAGTTTTCAAATAAAAGCATATCTTTGTTTAACAATCTGATTGTAGTTTTGTGCATATGCAATATACTCGATGATCTCTTAAGAAAACGAAAATATGTATCGGCATCAATGCAAAGCATAAAGTTGAAAATGTGAATAGACCTGATAATTCGAAAATGGACATCATTATTAGTACCAAATTCGATTCCATTCAAATTCATGTAATTCGAACTCGTTATATTCTGACTAAAAATGAATTCCATTACCTACTACCATTTTATTGTTTTGAAAATTCACAGGGTCAATTGATATTAATAATGAATTGATAATAAAGGTCAAATTATGCCCATTCTTCACTCCTACAGAGTTTCATCAATTACTGTATGCACTAACTATAGTACTCATTCAAAACACAATTCTAACAAAAATCAAAGTTTAATTCGCAATTACATTCACACATATCTATCTTTTCCAATGAAAAACACGAATTGACCTTAAAACGAATAGGTAGTGGATTCCAATGCATTTATTCAAGTACTCAATTCAATGGCTCATGAACTTCTCTATTGCCAAGCAAATCACATTTCTAATTAGAACAGTAAAACTTAATAATATCAACTAAGCTTTTTTATTTCTCATGAATATTTAGGTTTTATTCTAAACAACAGCGACACAAAGGATTGAAACATGCTGGCATAACCAATCTAAATAATGATGATAGAGAAGAGTCATTCCATGATCGGATCCCACATCACTCAACATAGAATAATGATGGTAAATGAACTAAAACAAACAAGCCAGCATTGAATATAATCGGTAATGAAATGCATTGGAATGAAGTGTGTTGATTCAATGCTGGTATCACTGCTTGATTTGAACAAGATCAGCGAGAATCGAAGAAACATCTGTAAATGATATCAAATCAATCAAACTATACTCGAAATTGATTTCGATCGAACTCTCTCGAATGAGCCATATAGTTTGACATTTTGAAGATTTGGAATATCTAAATACAATCAATATTCAATATTCAGAAATACTTTCCAATGTCACTATACGAAGATTAAAGAAACTCCATTTTACAGAAGTTATTGATGTTAGATTTGGAAGATCTACAAAACAAATCATAACCAATCAATTCATTATTACTTCGAAGTGTCAATGAACATGATTCATCATTTCTACTTAAAAGTGTACGATCACCGAGTTGAATGGATTGTAATGATGGAAGATCTACATCAATCATTTCATTCCAATTCATTCAATACTCTCCATTATTGTTGATAGGGATTCATAGAATGCAGCATCGCCTAATGTAATGGATTGTAGATTCGGAAGATCTATGCATCATTCAAATATTCAATATCAGTTCAATACCTCGAATCACAAACGAATTGAAATAGAAATTGCATGAACCACTTCCAATTGCACCAATTTGAATGGATTGTAATTGTGGTAGATTCTTCACCTCAAAGACTCCAGCAAAATCACTGAAACTCCTATCTCCAATTTGAATGGATTCCAATGATTCACAATTCAAAATGTGGAATGATTTCGATTTATCATCTCCAACAGCATTCTTTCTCTCAGTAAAACTATTCATTTGAATGTGGAGATATTGCAGATTTGAATTGTTTTGAGCATTGAATGTTTTAACATACATAAAGTCTTCATCTCCTATCCATAGATATATTAAATCAGAGAATCGGGATGTTGAGAATTCCACAATAGCTGGATCATTACAAGCGTTATCCATTACATGAACCATATTCACAGTATCTGGCAATGCATTGAATTCCTCACAGCTCGTTACCTCAGTGAATGAAATAAATCCATAAGAATGGTGGAAGTACAGGCTATTGGATGACGATCCTTGCAGCGTGACTTTTTCGCTCACTCCAAATGCACTTTGAATCGTAAAATAGGAATCGTCGTTCCAGCCACCTGTAGCTCCTCTCAATTCGATGATTAATAATTGAGGTTTCATGCAATCAGTCAGGATGTCAGTAGTATTTCCGATGTAAGTAACGTTTAAGAATTCAACACTTCCGGTACCATAATAGAATGTCAAGGTTTCGGAAGATAAGGGATTTGCTCCATATTCTCTGACAATTCTGTAAGCAACGAGTCCTTCAGGGCAAGATGGCAAGGGAATTTCAGTAGTGGGAGCTTCAGTAGTGGTCGGAGCTTCAGTAGTTGGAGTCACAGTAGTGGTCGGAGCTTCAGTGGTGGGAGCTTCAGTGGTGGGAGCCTCCGTAGTTGGAGGAAGTGTCGTGGGATCTTCAGTAGTGGGAGTAACAGTAGTTGGAGCTTCAGTTGTAGGAGGAAGTGTAGTCAAATCATTTCTCTCAATAACAACTTCTCCCACATGTCCTTCAGTACTCTCGATTGTCGCTTTCATCATAGTCACCACTTCCTCAGAAACTTCACTGCTGTATTCAATCTTATTCACATTCTTCAATCCATTTGGTCCAACTTCAAATCGAACATTCTCTCCAATAGCATCGATTTGAATCACTTCAATACTTTCCAGACATCCTTCTCCTACTATAAAAGTCTTCAAGTTGGGGCAATTGAGTACCAATCTTCCAAGAGCATCCGCTAATCTTCGAGTCGATCCAGAACCTGATCCACTTCCTGCGCCAAACACTAGCTCTTCTACTAATGGAGCAGTGATCTCCAAATACTCAATACTCAATACTGCATAATCTTCGAAAATCAGCGACTTCAATTTGGGGAATCGATCGATCACCAAACTATTGAAGCCGTTCAGGGATCCTTCACTGAATGTTATTTTCGTTGCCCAAGATGGAATTATATCCAGTTTCACCTGAACATTGTCTACGATGTATTCTGTAGAAATAGATTCAGGAACAAGCGAGATCGCATATCCAGCAATTCCAGCATAGTTTGCATTCGTGTCAATGTTTGTCACAGGAAGATTCAGTACGATGTGCTCACAAGGAACCACATTCAAACCCACCGTCCACTTGTCCTCGTCATATCCTTCCAAGATGCCATACACAGAGGGCTCGTCCGTCGATCCTCTGTAAATAGCATCGCCGATCACATTGTTCACAGTTTGAAGACGGAGCAGATCGAGAGCCATTAGCACAATCACAGGGTTTCCTTCATTGGCAAAGTTCTTCAGTCCACTCTCATTCGGAGCATCATTTCGGATAACCTCGAACTTGTAGTTGTTGGTAGTAGCAGAACAGAGTTCATCCTCACCCAAAGAAGAAGCCACGCGCTCTGTCATTAAACCGTTCTCAGCAATGAATGATATGATATCCGAAGTCTTGATCTCGTTAGGCTGGGATTCACTGAACTCTGGAAGGCACTTCAGAACATACTTCAGAGATAACCTTTCTTCATATCCTGCTTTCGAAAAAGCATATTCTGCAGCATGAACAATGGCACTTGCCCACGAAGTGGAAGTGGAGGTGGAGGTAGAATAGCTTTCAAATCCAGGACACAAGTCAGAAGCAACATAATCACCTCTCCAAGTAGGCTTAGTAATTGTATCAGGCAAATAATAAGATCCCATATGCGAATACTTCTCTCCAATATCCATCATAACTACCAAGTCGTCATCACTGAAGTCGGATAGAATGGAGAAATCCATGGGATAATCTCTGTAAGTAGCCTTGGTCTTAATCTCAATACAGGATTTTTCGAAAGATGCAAAATGCTTCCTATGATTTAGGATAAATAATCAGTGTGGTACGTCTTGTATTCATCACAGTCAGTTCCGCACTTCGACAGATAATATTTCAGATACTCGTCATAGCCAGAATCGTCGCATGAGTAGCTCGGAGCAGCGTAGATCAGTTGCAAGAGGAACAGAATCAGGGAGATAACACTCATCATTAGTAATTATTAATAATTTGTGGTTAAATATAACGAAACTAGTAACTAAAAAGTCAAGCTATAATTACAAAAATGACGCATTCTTCTTATCTAATTGGTTATATTCAAATAGATGAATTAGCATTATTAGCGACGCATAAATCTATACTTATATGTTTTTATTTCTTTCTTCTAGTAAAAGTTGATTCAAAGGTAGTTTTGTGATTTTCCCAAATACTTCCAATTATCACTTTTGATCGCAGGGTGGACTTGGCCAAACATATAACTATTAAACTAACTATTCCTGGCCAACACAGGCTAATCGTGCTTCTATGCATGATTCTGTTAGTTTTCCATATTTACCACAACACACTCTATCCAATTATGTGCAATGTGAATACTAGTATATCACAACGATAATAGTTTCATCATCCCATTTCAATACTCTATATATTTGTTATGTTTCAAATATGTATAAGTTAACATAATGTTAATATCGTTATAACCCAAATTGGTCCAAGACTATCAGCAAACCTTCAAATACTCTGTTTTGATTCTCTCAACCCAGAAAACCAACTCAAAGGACTATTTATGGTATCTTGATGATGTTTAAGCAGTTATTGTCTTATTAATACTAAACTTCGGAACTTGAAATGCAAAATAGTATTTCATTCTTAAAGAATGGTCTTAATATGTTGGTTATAGCATAAGTCAGTAAGTTCCATATTAAACACTTTTTTGTGCTATGAAAAGCACAAGCAATCATTACCATAATATCATTTCACCTAGCTATTCATTGGAACTTATCTTTTGCTGTTGCTTGCTACTATTGGCTTATTCCTCATTTACTGGTTCATAATGATTCTATTTTGCAGTTCCTGAACTCATTACTCCTTTTTCACAAAGTCATCATTTCCTTCAACTTTCATGCGATACACAGCAGTATCAACATTTGACAAAGCACCAACAGTGTATGCTTCGTGAGAGTAGCTTCCTCAAGCAAATCTGACTCTTGACAACAACTAGCAAACAAACACACTAATTATGCATATTTAACCTTCTGAGCCTCGATACAATCGATATACTTTTGCATAGCTTCCTCCTTCGACATGCCTACAAACTCACCGAATCAAACAACAATTCTACCCTTCAAGGCATTCCAGGCATTCCACTTCGCTCTCTCCTATCCATCACTACAAGAAAATCCAACATACAGTCAACGAGAAGATTCCAGGGGCAGGAATGTTGCAATCTCCAATAGTGGCTTGCTTGAATAGAGAGTATCCAGCGAGCTTGTCCTCATTTGACACAGTTTTGGCAGGATGCCACGAACGAACAAACTCAGCGGTTTCGTTAAATTTCTTCTACGAGCTCACTCCGATCTTCAACAAAATACCTCTAATTCAGACATTGGATTCTAGTAGACAGGAAAATAATAATGACAATCAGGTTTTCAACAAACACACAAAGGTTCATACCCCTACTAGTACAATAAAAAGACAAACGCATTCGAAGAAGTCAAACCTTCCGTTTATGCTTCTTCTGCTTCAGCTCCTTCTCCTTTAGCTTCACACTTTCCAAATGCGCTTTCAGTGCTTGCAAGTTCTCCGTATTCATTTTCAAGTAATACGCATCTTCCTCCACCACACGACTTCGTTTCCCATTCCCCTCTCTCGCAATCTTCTCCTCTCTCCCCACAACGCTCCGCTTTCGATTCACAATCCGCGCTTTCGGCGTCGAAATCCGCTTTCCCTCCTCCAAACCCGGCGCACTCCCATTCAATCCATTCATCGCATTCATCGAGTTCATCGAGTTCATTGCATTCATTGAACTCATCGAACCCATCGAAGTCATCGGGAGCTTCGAAGCTCGCTCGGGGGGCGCGAAGTTTTCGATCACTTCCGACCAAGGAATACTGCAATCAAGCAAATTCGAATCGATTACGGCCGAGAATACACGTACAGATCGTTGTCGAAGCTGCTCAGCGGCTTGCTCACTAGCAATTCTACGCGTTCCAACAAACCCAAACGTCTACGCGATAGCTCGCTCGTGTCTTTTTCGCGCTGTCGAGGCACGCGTCGAATCGAATTCTCGCGCTTTTGAACTTCTTTGGAGCTGAAAGCGCCTTCTATCCAAAAATTGCAAGCCAATCAACCCACGCAGAATCACGCCGAATCGCTTTAAAAACTCCGCCCACAGCTTTCGTTCTTTTCCGCACAGCTTCTCCGCTTCTCTGCGAGCTCGAACTGCCTCCGCTTGCCACTTCCAAAACTCTCCAGAAGCCACAAATTCGAGCTGCGGCGTGTTTTCGCTCAGACCGACGCGCGAAACGGAGGATTTTCGCGATGAATCGAATGGTGAAAAAGAGACAGCCGATCCGATTCCAAGAGAAGAAGATGAAGAAGATGAAGAAGAAGCGGAGCAAATCGCTGCGATTCTACGAGACTCAATGAAAACGAAGAGAACAAACAGAAGACTTTGCGATGAAGAATCGAGTTCATCGAGCTGCTGCATTGTTAAGGAAGGCGAAACGAGAAGAGTCGAGAGAAACGCAGGGAAGACAAAGCGCGTCTTGCATGAAAAGGAGAAACAAGGAACTACTTTCGATCGATTCATCGATGAAACGCCCATAAGTGGAATGGATTCGAGAAGACTCGCGGTGAATTGAACGATCGACGCGGAAGTCGACGTCCACTCCGCGCTCTTCTTTCCAATCCACGCATTCAGAAGCTTCTTCGTTCCTTCGGGAAGCGACCGCAGATCGATTCCTGCTTGAGAAGCCGCTGGATTTTCTTCTTTGATGCGAAGAAGCGGGTCGTGGAGAGCGAAATTCGAAGGGTTGACGGAGGGATTTCGCGAAGAAAAGTCGGTCTGCGAACAAGGAAGGAAGACAAAAGAGGGAAGCGAAACTGGAGAAACTGGAGAAACTGGAGAAACTGGAAGAGAGAAAGGGGAATTGGATGTGGAATTGGCCGAAAAAGGCGTGAGAATGCCGAGGAAAAGCAGAACTCTGCAGACGGTCGGCAAGAGAAACCGAGCCAAAACCTGCGGCAAACTCAGCTGCGGACATTCCTTCGATAAATACATTTCAGTGCAGTGGATCAACTCTGATTCGGTGTGAACGCCTGCATCGAATCGCTGCTGTCTGCCCTACCCATTCGCGCTACGGTGATCATGGCTTCCACTACGCGCCGATACAGCAAAGGGGTAGCAACAGGCTTCTAGGGTTCACGCACACACACTCCTCTACGTAAGATTCCATGGAAATAGACTGGGTTTGCAGCGAAGGCAAGGCGTTCTGCGTCGAATTAGAACCATTGGACTTACCTCACCACAATCACTTTGGGAACGAGGAGTTAGAGACTCCGATTTGATCGCAAGTGGCGTTGCAGAGGCAGAGGACAATGGGGTGATCCTGGCCACGGAGGGAGAATAGATAGACATATTGGGTGTTGTATCATTTACACTCAGATCCGACATAAGGGGCGAAGATGCCACACGAACACTCTTCTGTTTTGTCTCGGACCTCGAACGAGAGCTTTTACGTTGATCTCGAGAAGGATTGACCAAGGACTGAATTACAGACAAAAAGGAAGAACCCGAAATTGAGTCCGAATACGACTGGCGCTTCACAATTTCACTCTGGATTTCACGTAGCAGACACTTCAGAGATTCATACCGACTGGTAAGCTAGAAAATATGAGAATCAGACAAGCAGCAAAAAGCAGTCAAATTACCTGTTGTGGATCCACCTTGTCTACCCAACTGGCAGCATCGTCTATTCCTATTTCAATGTTCTGATCACTCCCATTCTTCGTAGTTTCATGCTTTACAGGATTCATTGAAAGGAAAGATCCGAAATCAGCAACCTATGAGATTGGAACTCAGTATTACAAAAAGCCGCGATTATACTTGCTAAAAGACTCAAGTAGGTACAAGCCCTGTGTGAACCCATGTCCCAATAGTTGTTTGACAAAAGTAGCCACTATTTTCGATTTGAGAGGCAGTTTCATTTGAACTCAAAGATCGATTTCCTTGCTTAGAATTGAGTATTTTGTATCACTGTCGACCCAATGGGCAAGAGAGGGAAATTGGATTGGGATCAAGCGATGTTGGAATCGGGTCATCGACAAACCGAAAGCAGGAATAAGAAATGGGCCTCTCGTTTGCGTACGAGTACAAAGAACAAAAATACAATTGATAGTATCACTCGTGAACAAGTAAAGGGTTTCAAATTCGTGATAGTTGAAGATTTTAAATGAACGCTTGGATGCATTCGAACGAGATAACATAGAAACCTTCAATGAGTCTGACCTTTACGATGAGGATGAAGACGTTGCTGCAAAATTATACATTCATCCTTTAGTATCTTGTGGTTCAATCAAAAAGGAGGAAAGAAATCATTGTGATACTGTTGATTAGGGTAATGAAACAAATATCACGCCTTCAACAGCATGAAATTCCTTTATTTGACTGTTCTGTATGCCCTTATATACTTTGTTTTACTTGAACTTGTTAAGTCGCAGTTCCCATTTCCACTTATCACATTTCCAATTCTCTAATACTTTGCATTTCCCTCAATGAGACCGCCTCTTTAATACACAATCACCAAATAAAATCTATATATTATAACTTTATTATAAACTCTAGTATTTGGACTGTTTAATTTCATTTCCAAACAACCTATATGGCAACCACCAAGATAAGTCGCCTTCTAGCATTCACAGGACAAGGTTCGCAATGGATTGGTATGGGTCAGTCTCTGTTAAAGCAATTTCCACATACAAAACACATTTTGGAAGAGATTGACTCCACCTTGGGCTATTCGCTATCTAAAATAATGTTTTCAGGTCCAGAAGTACTGTGATAACCAGAAATGACATCATAGGACCAACTCCTCAACACTCGCAACACTCAACTAGGTATTTTGGCATTTGACGCTATGATTTTGGAAGCCTTGAAAGTTGGTATTTTGTACTTTCATTTATTTAGAGTTTGGATATCGATTTGACTCCAAAGGTGGTAGCCGGCCATTCTGTGGGTGAATTTGTGGCTTACTATGCTGCTTCATCCCTTTCACTGCATGATTGTGCGCTCATCCTCGTACCAAAATGGCAGACATATGATATAGAAAAAACGAGCCGACTTAACAATCTCTGCATGCCAAAACTTGGATTATGGAATGGCTGCCGTGCTTTTCACTCCTCTATCGACCATTCAAAAGGCAGTCGAGCAGCTCACCAGGCAACACACGGGTCTCTGCGAGGTCACCAATCTCAACGCTCCATCACAAACTGTAGTCAGCGGGGAACGTGCTCAGCTGCTGCGTTTACAGCCGGTTTTAAAGCAATTAGAGGGAGGAAAGAGAGCACGTGTCGTTTTGATGAATGTGAAATACCCATTTCACAGCAGTCTTTTAAAGAGCGCTTCCGATGAATTGGAAAGCTATGTGCGAACATTCGATGTGAAGGATCCGCTTTTCCCTGTTCTTTCGAATTTGGACGGGTCGCTAGTTTGACTTTGCGGTGAATTTGTGAGAAGTAGATGGATTCGAAGGATGCCATTTTGGAAAGGGTGGGAAAGCAGCTCTCATCGCCGGTGCTCTGGAATGAATGTGTAACGCAGGCCTTAAATTTCGGAATCAACGAATTCGTTGAAATCGGACCGAAGCCAGTTCTGAGTGCATTGCTCAAAAGTTCTTCCAAGTCCATTTCCGTCAAGTTTTTATTGTTCTTCTCACTGTAACCAGTAGAACGCTATGCAATGAAAAGGATTTGATGATGTTGTTATTTGTTTGTTCGTTACGCTAATATTTCATTGGATGCACATGTACATTGGTGCGTTTATCATCATCTTCGTGCATTTCTCATTGTAGTGGCTGCGCTTTAGTATGTTCGGAAAATTCAAGATTAAAGGAAGATCAGAGGTGTCTCCAAAACAGAAGCCAAGTGCAAAAAAGCAGGTAGTTCTATTTTTCTCTGCCGATGGTTAGAAGATTGTCGCATGGTCACTGCGCTACCCGGCTACCAAGTACGATAAGTACATGGAGGAGAACCGTGGGATTAATGAGAAAAAGCGAGGGAATGCTTGGTTTGAGCTAAGCGGAGGAAAAGATATGCGCGAAGAGTGTGGCAAAGACTATTACAAGAATATTGTGGCTGCGTCGAGTAAGGACACTACCAGTAAGGACGCAATCCAAATTGAAAAGGATATTCATAGGTGGGAGTAGTTTTTGTGCCTGAACGGTAGAACTTCGCTGAAAGGAAAGAAAGAGCTTTCTGAAAAGGAGATTAGTGACTTGAAGGAAGTGCTGAAGGCCGTGTCGTACGAACTTCGTCGTATTGGAATCATGCCGGTTGCTGAGTGTTAGTGGAGGGAGGCTATTGCCAATCAATGAACTTTATTGCTGCGCTACTGTTATCCTACATGGACAACGAACTCGCATTTTACACCCAAGTCTGCATTAACCGTATTCTCTTTCCGAACTATTTCACGGACGAACTTGTACGCTTCCTTCCTGAGTTTTTTCTTATTTCCATTAGACAGGAATGAAAGTGGACGAGCGCATCTTCCTGTATCTCCTCTCCGAGAAACTCCCCGACCTAACAGACCATTTTGATGCGAACGACATTTCGCTGACTCACCTGACATTCCATTGGTTTTTATGTCTGTTCATCAACATTCTGCCCATCGATGTCACCGAGTACATCTGGTAGCGATGATGCGATGTGATCTGAATCGCAGGGATCGCGTGTTTTATTACGGTTCCCACGTGATTCACGCGACGGCCATGCAGATTTTCCTGAACTACGAGAAGGTCCTGCGCGGCATGAACGACCTCGAAGAGATCGTCGTGTTTTTGAACGGTCGCTTTGTGATCGGGTTTTGATCGTTCAGAGAAGCTCGCCGAGGCGATCCCAAGCGACTTCCGCGGGCTGGAGAAGCTGGGAATCTCGCTGTCTCGCATCCGGATCATGCGCGTGGACACGCTGGAGGAGTTGAAGTGCGGATTGGAGGAGCGAGTGAGGAGTAGACGGGAGGAATCGGCGATGAAGAAGCAGGTGGCGGAGACGATCCATCAGTCCATCACCAAGCAGATGAGTATTCGGATGTCCGTGCGGAACATGCTCTCCTCGTCCTCTCCTGTTTGCTTTTTTCTCTCTCTCTGAGCGCTAGATCGACGCGTCGCAGCCGGATTCCTCGCTGAAGTCGAGGAGAGATCGGGGTTTGACGCGTAGGAACCTGGAGATCTCGCTGGAAGTCGTGGAGCGGATGAAGAAGGGCATCGTGGACTACATCCTCGAGCACTGCTCCGCCGCGCTGGGCGTGTCGGCCGACCGCCTGAGCAGCAAGAACATCCGCGATTACTGCTACACGGGGTTCACGGAAGACGAGTTCGTGTCGGTGAGGATCGAATCGAGAGCGTGAGGCCTAGCTGTGGGAGTCGCTGCGTCGGCAGAGGATTCTGTCGATCGACGATCCGAAAGCGGCGCTGGAGCTGTTCCGCGAGTACAAGACGCTGCGCGAGGGCAAGCCGGTGATCGACGTGCGGTTCCTGCTGAAAGGCGTGCTGTCGCTGGTGAGCGAGAAGGTAGAATTGGAAAGAAAAGTGAAGAGAAGGTGGACGTGAGCACGCGGCTGCAGTACTATTTCAGCATCTTCGATATGAAGGGCGAGGGCGTGATGATCCGGCCCGCCTTCCTGGACTTCATCAACGCGGTGTTTGCTCTCTCTATTGAATGGACTGATGGGTAGATATCGCGAGTGCGGAACGATGGTGGACGTGGAGCACGCCGCCGAGAAATACGTGAAGATCGTGTTCGCGGTGAACACGCAGTCCAGCGACGCCATGACCTTCCAGGAGTTCCGAAGCCTCGTTCTCATCCAGCCGCAGATCGTCTCCTACCTCGAGCTCATCGATGTGGACGAGGACGAGTGCGCTTTAGACGCTTGCGTGTTGTGTAGATTGACGCCGCTGGCCGACGAACTCAGCGATGAGCAGCCAGAGACGCCGTCGACCTTCCTGCTCCATCTGGACGAGCTTCCTCCGATTTTGGCTCAGCATCCGTATGTGCTGCACGCTAAGCAGCTTCCGGAGAAGGAGCAGCAGCTGCTAGGATCATTCCTGCAGGACATGGCATGCATTGTCAGAGAACGCGATCAGCTGAAGGAGGATGTGCGGTCGAGTTTGGATCGGTGCGGAGATTGAGTGTAGGCGGTACGCGGTCGAGCTATTACAACTCGATGAAGAAGTCCATCCGATTGTCGTCGAATTGCTTGCTGGGTGTGTCGCCGAAGATGTCTCTGAATTCGGACGGCATGATGGAGCTGATTCAGGAAGATGATGAGCTGGACGCTTCACCGAAGGACAAAATCATCCCTCCTGTGATGAGGAGATCGGCAATGGGAAGCACGTCTGTCATGAGCGTGCGAAGAAGAATGTAGAGAGAAGTGTTAATGATATTGCCTATTATTATTGCGAATTGGGTCTGTTTTTTCAAAATAAGACCGGATTATCGAAATCCCTTTTCTTCACATTTGTTATTCGATAGAATGTCGAGCGATTCCACTGATCCTCAGAAGCCTCTGCCTTTTAATGACGGTGATCGGTAATTTTTAGCGGTGAACGTGCTCATGGCATAGTGAGGATGTTGTACGAAATCATCAAAGTGTTCAGCGTGTAAAGGCCCCTCCATCGAAAGTGGTGTAAGGA
Organism: Blastocystis hominis; assembly: GCF_000151665.1. Lineage (NCBI taxonomy): Eukaryota > Bigyra > Opalinata > Blastocystidae > Blastocystis > Blastocystis hominis. The sequence goes on from NW_013171849.1 coordinate 425,866, forward strand.
TTATTGGAGGCGCCGATAACATGCTAGTGTGATCAATGATGCGGAAGCCAATCTCGACAAAGGATTTGCAAGTAACAAAGTGATTACATCCAAGTACACTTGGTGGAACTTCCTATTTTTGTTTCTGTACGAAAACTTGAATCCCTTTAATAAGTTTGCCAATTTTTATTTCTTGTGTGTTGCTATTTGTGAGGTCGGGGAGAAGATTTAAATTAAGGCATAGTGCATTCCTGCTATTTCTATTACCAATGGAAGGCCGGAGTCTATTACCTCACTTGCTTTTGTCCTCTTTGTAGAAGCTATTACCTCAAGTAGATTTGGCGTTGGCTCGTAATTCACAGTTCGGGAGGATCTCAACCGCCACCGTGCCGACAAGCGCACCAACGACCGTCCCATCGAGGTTCTAAACAAAGAAACCCAGCAGTTCGAGAGCGTTCCTCAATTCAAGGTGCGTGTGGGAGACATCGTGAAAGTCTACGAGGGAGACATCTTCCCCGCGGATATGCTCTTTCTCCGCTCAGGAGATCCCAAAGCCTACAAGTCGTGCTGGGTCAACACAAAAAGTCTAGACGGCGAAACGGACAACAAATACCGCCAAGCCATGAAAGTAGGAAGCTCTTAAGGAATGAACCAAAGCAGACGACCAGTGAACGCAACGGCCAGCCAATCAACGAGACGGCCAAAGAGCTGTGCGGATTGCACGCTGTTCTGAACTGCGAGCTTCCGAACAACATGACGAACGACTTCAATGGCTCGGTATGGACGAGACAGTCGTGTGATGGCTAGTTAACGACAACGGTGCGATCGGAGAACGGAGAATCGAGCGAAGAGAAGGAGTCCGTGTCGATCAAGAACGTTCTGCTGCGCGGATGCATTCTGAAGAACACCAAATTCGTGTACGGCGCTGTGATTTCGACGGGAACCGACACGAAAGTGGAGTTCGGCGCGGTGAAGCGAAAATGGTGGCAAGTTGGAGTAGGAACGAGGGTCAGATGTGATGAAAAGGGGAGTGGAAGCAAGATCGCAATGCTGACGCAGCGAACGAACAAAGTGATTTACTGTCTGATCGGGATTTTAATCCTGCTGTGTGTGATTGTGGGCGTGAAAGAGAGGAGTGAAGTGTAGGGATCGCTGGGAGAGAACGTGATTTCGAAGATGATCGTTGAGAAATCCTGGTACATTCCGATCACAATCGATATTTTCGGGTCGTTCTGGTTGTCCTTCTTCCGGTTCTTCCTGCTCTGCTATCAGTTCGTGCCCGTGTCGCTCTACGTGACGATGAGTCTGGTCTATTCGATGCAGAGTTTCTTCATGCAGAACGATCTCCAAATGTTTGAATCGTTGAATCCGGGAGATTCTCTCTAGGTATGACGAAGAGAAGGACGAGCCGATGCGTGTGCGAACGTCGACGCTCAACGACGATTTGGGCCAAGTCGGGTATATTTTCAGCGACAAAACCGGAACGCTGACGGCGAATTTAATGCAGTTCCGAAAGTGTTTAGTCGATGGCGTGTCGTACGGAGTGGGCGACAGCGCGATCGGCCGCTCTGTGAAGAACAAACAACAAAGCAAAGGCGTGGAGGTAGTGGTGGAGAAGCCGCCGCTTCGCAAGGGAATCTTCCGATACAACAATTTCCAGGACGGAAGTGAGAGCCATCCGGGCCATCGGCTGCAAGACGATCTCCGAAAGAACGACGACCACGCGGATGTGTCCTCGAACCCACTCTCTAATGCATAGAAACTGATGAACTTCTTGATTCACATGGCGATCAATCACACGGTGATCGTCGAGGAACGCGAAGACGGAACCATCGAACTCAACGCCTCGTCTCCCGATGAGCAGGCCTTCGTCGCTGGCTCCTACTGCCTCGGCGTGCAGTTCCTCGGCATGGACTACGAGACCAACATCATCAAGCTCAACGTCCTCGGAGAAATCGTGGAACTCCGCGTTCTGCACGTGGTTCCCTACGAATCCTCGCGGAAACGCATGTCGATGGTGGTGCAGATGCCGGACGGATCGATTCTGCTGTACTGCAAAGGCGCAGATAGCATCATGCTGGAGCTACAAGACCCTGCGATCAACAGCTCGCGCTTCGTCGAGAATCTCGCGTGCCAAGTCAGCAACTGGGCGGAAGAAGCGTTCCGCACCATGGTGTTCGGGTACAAGCCGCTTCTTCCTGAGCAGTTCTCTGCGTGGATGGAAGCGTACGAGCAGGCGAGCGAGGACCCCGAGCAGAAAGAGCTCCGCCGGAAGAAGAAATCGAACAAGATCGACAAGCTGGAATTCGAGTTGGAGAGCGGGCTGATTCTGCAGGGCGCCACGGCGATCGAGGACAGTCTGCAGGACGGCGTGCCGGAGGCGTTGGAGGAACTGTCGAACGCGGGGATCCACATCTGGATGATCACGGGAGACAAGGTAGGGACCGCAAAGAACATCGCCGTCGCGTGCAATCTGCTGAAGCTCCCGGACATGAAGCTCGTGGAGTTCACGAAGGAGGCGGTGGATAATAATTTGTTGGGGAAGGGAGGACGCGTGGAGGATTTGACGGAGAAGATCTCTCCGTAGGGGAGTGATCGGGGTTTGACGGGTAGCTCGTCGATTCAGGAAGTGGAGTGGAAAATGCTGGAGGCGGAGAAGGAGGGCAGCGTGGAGAAGGCCAATCGAATCTTAGGCGAATTCGAAGCGAAGCATCCCGGATTGTTGGCCGCTCGAATGCACTGCGAGGTTTGGTTTGCAGATCGAAGGCGTGATGGCTAGGCGCTCGCCGCGCAGATCTTGAATTCAGAGTTGGATGTGACGACCAAGCCGATGGCTCTCGTGATCGATGAGCTCTTCATCGACTTCCTCGCTCTCTCCTGTCGTCAAGCCGTATTTTTTATCTCCACTGGATCGCTGATGTGATAGTTCCTCGTGGTGTCGCAATCCTGCAAGACCGTCATCGCGTGTCGCGCTCGCAAGGACCAGAAAGCGAAGCTGACGCGTCTGGTTCGCGAAGGAAACACGGAAGTCGTGACGCTGGGGATCGGCGATGGAGCCAACGACGTCGAAATGCTGCGTGCTGCGCATGTGGGGGTCGGCGTGATCGGGAAGGAAGGAACGCAGGCGGTGAACAATTCCGACTACGCTATTGGGCAATTCCGATTCCTCACGCGACTGATTTTGGTGTATGGACATCGAAGCTACCGCGGAATCACGCTCGCCTCGCTCCTCATCTTCTACAAGAACATCATTTTCACGCTCATTCAGTATTTCTACACCTTCCTCTGCGGCCTCTCCGGTACGTTCGATCGAATTCTCTCATCCCAGGCACGCGAAACCAGTCCTACATCGCGATTTTCTGGTACAACACGGCGCTCACGGCGTTCGGTCCGCTTCTGCTGGCGATTTTCGACAAGGACATCAGCGATGCGAACTGCATCCGCTTCCCTCAGCTGCATCGCGAGGGCATCGACCACCGGCTCTTCTCGGTGCGTCGGTTCCTCCTCTATTTTGTGAAAGCGGTGTACGAAGCGCTGGTGATGTTCCTCGTTCTCTACTACGTTCTGGACACTGCGGACTTCCCGATCGGCACGGTGGATGTCTGGAGCTTCGGAATGGTCGCCGTTACGATCTGCATTTTTACCGCCAATCTCTCTTCGTCCTCCGAGCAGTCGATCATGTTCTTCTTCTCCTCGTTCTGCTTCTGGGGCACCTTCATCTTCTGGCTTCTGCTGGTGCTCAGCACGTCCTTCTCCGTTTCTCTCTACCCCAACTATTTCCACTCCTTCGACCTCCTCTTCCAGTCCCCCATCTTCTACCTTCTTTTCTTCCTCGCCACCGTCCTCGCCCTGCTCCCCACGATGATGGTCCACGCCATTCAGCGCGAGCAGTCGCCTTCTCTCTCCCAGTTCATCCAGGACGTGCAGGTGCGCGACGCCGATCCCGAAGTCGTCAAGACGTCGCTCGAGGAGATGGAGAAGAAGCGCTCGCTCGAGCTGGAGCTCAAGACGATGCGCGACAAGCCTCACGATGTGGACATTCCGGAGCTCATGCAGGTGACTCCGGAGGCCGTCGAATCGATGGAGATCTCGCTGGAACAGAGTCGGATCGAGAACGATTCGCAGAGTGAGCTGCGCTCTTCTCCGACGCCGTACGATCTCATGAAGACCGGCAACGCGTATCGGTCCATCCGGTCGATCGCCGGGCTGCGCGCGCTCACGATTTGCCAGCAGCTGCACGGGCCTTCGTACGATTCGCAGTCGGTGAACGACGAGGCGCAGGCGGATCTGATCAATAAAATCAACTCGCATCACTGGCGATCGGCAGCAAAGCCGGATTTGATCGGGTCGTTGAAGACGCAGCTGCTGGACAAATCGCCTGTGATGATCTTGAAGAAGGTGGGCGATTCGCTGAAGAAGGAAATCACGCCGCGCATGAACTTAGAGCTGTTCAATAAACTGCAGTTGAGTGTAGTGAAGGAAGTGGAGGAGGAAGTGATTGAGTCCGTGCCGCCGTCCGAGCCGGAAGCGACGCAGAACGACGCGTATTCGGACGTGGAGATCGAAGTGCAGGCGTCGGATGTGGTGGAGATCGAGGTGAAGAATGGGCAGAACGGCGAGGCCCAGGAGATTGAGCATGTGCGGAAAGAAGGCGAAGAGGATGAGCCGAAGTTGGAGGACTCGGAAGACGAGGAACTTATGGAGAGTTCGGATTCAATTCATTTAGAGGAGGAAGAAGAGAAGGAGAAGGACAAAGAGAAGGACAAAGAGAAAGAGAAAGAGAAGGAAGAGGAGAATAAAAATCGTGTGAAGATCGACGAATCTGCAGAGCAGAATGATCGAAGTGAATTCATTGAATCGGAAGAGAAGAAGGTTTCGAGCCAATCCAACGAATCCACAGAGCGAACCGATTCCAAGGAGCCAATAGAGCCAACGCAGTCTCAGGGATCTGAGGAGCCGCAGGACGCCAAGGACCGCAGCGAGTCTTCCACTTCTCTCTCCATTCCCTCGCCGATGTCGACGGAACTGGTGGCTCCGTTCCCCGACCAAGCCTCCACCGACCCCCTCACAACGCAAATCTTCCCTTCTCGTCTTTGTTCAACAAACAACGCACAATACAACAGAGCACAATCGTTCACTAACTACCCATCACCCACCCATCAATCATCCACAGCACACAAACTATCACCCGCCCTCCGGCGCCGCCTCCGACGACAAGGACGGCAGTCGCAGCGACCCCAGCAGCTGGCTCCCCAAGCTCGCGCTTGCCCCCAGCCCCAGCTGCGGCGTCGGAGGCATGGAAGACAACGGAGGAGCCACCGATATCGGCGGCACCACAGGCACCACAGACACTGAAGGAGTCGCAGGCATCGAAGGCATTGAAGGCATTGAAGGCATCGAAGGCATCGATTGCATCGATTGCACTGGAGGCGTCTGCTGGCTGGATTCCAACTGCTGCGCCGCGCTGACGATCGCGTTCAGACCGTCCAGACGGGGCTCCGATCGGCCTCCCTGCGGTCTGCTGCCGCTCGGAGCCAGGGAGAGGTCGAAGACTTCGGGGGCGAGCTTGATTTGAAGGGCCTCTTCGATGACATCTTTCGGGACACGGCTGAATGAATGACCCCGAACTCGATTCTACCAGCGAACGATGAGCTGCAGCAGCGTGTTGGCGTAGCTGGGCTCGAGGCGGTGGATGTCGTCATAGGCGAGCTCTGTGAGCACGGTGTCGCTGTTGCAGAGCAGATAGGATTGGTTAATGTTAATGTACATTTCGCTGTTTCGACCATCCGTCTCCATCAGCATGTGCGAAGAAGCTGCTGTTGTGAGGACCAGGAAAGGAAGGCGAAACTCGCCGAGCTCTAGGATGAAAAGGAGAAACTGGAGAAACCATCAGCAGAAGCGTCGGTGGTGTGTTTTGATTTGGATTGTGTGGGATCTTTAAGAAATAAGGAAGAGAGAAGAGAAAATACCATGTTTCGAAGGATTTATCGAGTCAAGAGAATGGGAACTGTGCAGGCGAAGATATTCCATTCCTACACACTACATTGAAAAGAAAAGAGTGGATTCAACGCGTCGGACGAGCTGAATAAGCGCTCGTCGCTTGTCTTCGTACATTCGCTCCATGCGGCTCAGCATCTGAGGAAAAGCTATGATTGCATCACTTACAGGTTTATCTTCAGAGGTAGAGGATATAGAAGGTCTTCCAACCCAGACATATACTTTTCCATGCTTTTCGGCTAAACCAATAGCCTGAATGACGCTCAGCGCATCATAGACACGGCGACGAATGTTATCATTCTAGGTTTAAAAAATGGAACGAATGATACCTTTTTGGGATCGCCTGTGGAATGTTCCCTCACTAAAATCTCGGCAATCTAGAGCGCTCATACTGAAGTAAGCATACATCAGAATTGGACATTTGCTTTTCAGATTCCAACTTTTCGCACACCAATTTTGTAAACATCTGAAGTCCTCCTTCGGCATTCCTAATTCTTTTCGATTTTCGCTCTTCCGCTGCAACCGAGAGGCTAAACCTTTCAAAATATAGGAAATTAGTATACATTTCATTTGAATCATTTATATCTTCATCAGAACCAATGACAACGTCTTCATAAGTGAGTTCAACGAAATCGGTACCGGGATCAATATCTATGCGACTTCTTTTTCTAGAATTATCATTCACGTTCACTGGCATCCCTCTTCACCAAATGCCAAAATATTCAATACGAAAAACAAACAAGAGAATTGACAAAATAGCCTCCAAAATGGTCAAAAATGACAAAAATGGTACCTATTTTGGATAATCACAAAAACCACATTGTACATAGTTTGCAATGGGACTCAGATAAGGATAAGCAGTATCTATAATGAGATATTCAGAAATATAATAATTATACAGAAGTCGAAATGGTGAGCATCAACAATTCTAGGTTGTGTATTATCTGTTGATGATATGGTCCCAGATTATTGTTTGTCAAACACAATACAGAATTCTATATTTCTATCTTGGAAACAAAGCTTGTACCATAATGTGATGCAGTTGATTGTGGGTAATAAGTGGAAAATAGTGAACTCAACGTATGTTTATTACAATCATCAATGTATTACTTGTTTCTGAATAGCTTTCCGGATTGGGAAACATTATGTTCGTATTTGATTGAGAAACTCATTGATATAATCGGTAAGACTTCTGAGCAATGAAGAAATGGATTTTATCTTGAATGGAGTCCAAACAAATGAGTAAATACTGTAGACTATCTATTATTCTTTTTACTTTTTACTCGTTCGATGCAAAACATTGCTGATTTTGTCAATTCTGCTATTAGTGACTATCATATTGATAGTTCCATCATCCAAGTTGTGCAGGGATGCTTGGGTAAAGAAATGAAACCAAATGGATGGATTTCACTCATATTGAGTAATAGAGAATGTGTAGTATTGCAATTCGATAATGGAGTATTCATGAATCAAGGATTTGTCCTCAATGAGCAGAAAGTGTTGAAAGTGTTTGGAAATCACCAAATTGGTGCTATTTCATATAATGAAGAACAATCCATAGAAGTAGTAGAAGAAGGAATCGTGGATTTGGATCATGGAAGTCGATTTGAAGGATTGGTATTGACAGAAAACAAATTTGGAGTTCCATTTGGATATGGTGAAATGTATGATGATGATGGATTCTTGGTGTACAAGGGCATAATGATCAATTGGAAACGATTTGGATATGGATCGAGTTATCATAATAATGGATGTATTGAATATGAAGGATATTGGTGTGATGATAATCGATTTGGAATTGGAAAAGTCTATGGTCGTAAAGGTGAGTTTGTAAAAGAATGCATGTGGTGCAATGGAATTGAAAGTGATATTTATGAAAAATATGAAGGAGATGGAAGTAAACCAATGAATATCGAAATGAAACATTTGAAACTGAGTGACAATTGTGTATTGGTTGATTGGGATGTTTCGTGGTTTTCTAATTTGGAATCAATCGAAATCGGCGATGAATGTTTTGAATCAGTGCAAACATTCCAAATCGATGGATTGAATCGATTGAAAACTATCAAAATCGGAAGCAATTCATTCACTCAGAAAAGGTATAGTAATGGCAGTGATGAATCGAAATCATTCCATATATTGAATTGTGGATCATTGGAATCCATTCAAATTGGTCAATATAGTTTCAGTGATTATGCTGGAGACTTTGAATTGAAGAATCTACCACAATTACAATCCATTCAAATTGGTATAATTAGAGATGAATCATGCAATTTCTATGGTAGTTCATTTGTGGTTCGAGGTATTGAACTGATATTAAATAATAGGGTAATGATTAGATCTTCCAAATCTACAATCCATTACATTAGGTAATTGGGCATTTCGTGAATCCTTATCAACCATAATTGAAAGTATTGAATGAATTCGAATGAAATGATTAATGTAGATCTTCCATCATTACAATCAATTGAACTGGGTGAGAGTGCACTTGAAGGAAAAATAGGTCATGAATCATGTTCCTTAACAATGCGAAGTATAATTGATATGATTCGAAATGATTTGCTTTGTAGATCTTCCAAATCTATTATCCATCAATTCTGAAGGGGCGAGTTTTCTTCGTTCCCATTTTGTAACATTGGAAAGTAATGAGTAATAATGAATACTGAGTGCATTTAGATATTCCAAATCTTCAAAATGTATTTCTGCCCTTTTACTCATTCCGATATGTTCGATGGAAATCAATTTCGAGTATTGTTTGACTGACTTGATTTGAATTATAGATGTTTCTTCCATTCTCGCTAATCTTGTCCATAATGATGATTATTATTATTAAATAAATTGATAGTTGATATCATAGAGTTTGTTTAATATCACTTATTGTTTGATTGTTTAGCATACATTCTGATTCACGTGTTTCTTTTTAATCTTCCATGTCTGCAGTCAAAGTGCAAAACGATAACCTATTATAAGAACGAATCAGAATGACAAATTGTTCAGTCAATAAGATCATATCTGTTTAGTGGAACAACTTTCTGTGTACATATCATGTAAAAAGAAATGAATAGAATAGACTCAATGATTATCAATTGTTATCCACATTGATTATTTCCCATTATATCCATTGAAGCCCAACACATTTTTTCTTTTCCTATCCTAGCATCATTTATCATTGATTTTAGAAACCAAAAGAACAATCACAGGAAATCAAACTAGTATTCCGCCCTTCTTTCTTCTCAACAAACAACCCACAACACACACACTCCCTTCCTTATTCTTCCTTCGGCAACGTCAGGTCCAGCTCATGTCCCGTAATTCTCTTATAGATATCCAGCACATCATCAGCGACCGTTTCGAAGTGACTACCTCACACATCCGCCTCATTTCTACCTCGTCGCATCATACGACGTGGAGATAAAGCACCGATCCTCGGTTCCGTCGTTCACCGGCTCGAAGGTATCCGATACGTCATCGAATCGCTCCAGCACGTCGCCCAGCAGGTCGATCGCGGGCGCCAGCTCTCTCTGCGGGTCCTCCGTCTCCACCGTCGTCGACGCGATCGCGATGTAGATTCCCTTCGCGCACACCGCGTGGTCGAACGACACGCACGACACATAGATGTCTACAATCGCGACGATTCCCGCAAAACCCACCGGAGTTTCGCTTGGGGTAGCCGGCTCGCACCACCTGCTTCGCGGGGATGATCACCTGGGCGGACTTGGAGTCGCCGGTGCCCTGGATGGGGTGGTTCAGCAGGCAGATCGACCGCACGACCTTGCCGGTCTCGCGGAGCATATCGTCGGGGAAGTAGGACGGATCGCCCACGACGAACTCGCAGGACGCGGCCTCGCCGTCGGACACCACGCCCTTGATGCGGCCGTCGTCGTCGAAGAGCAGCTCGTCGGGGTTGCGGTTCAGCATGAACACGCCGCCCTTGATGGCGCAGAGGCGCGAGAAGCCCTCGGGCAGCCCGCCCAGGCCGTACATGGGGTAGAGGAAGGGCGAGGAGCCGTATTGGTTCAGCGAGTAGCCGTAGAGCTTCATCGCCTTCACCGTCTCCACGGCCGGCTCGTCGAGATAGTCGTCGTTCAGACGCAGCGCCATCGCGTGGCCCGTGAAGTCCATGCAGTTCTCGTCCAGGCCGTATTTCTTGTACAGCTCGCGCATCGTCATGTGCAGCAGCGGAACGTCCTTGTCCGCGGGCACGCCGTCCTCGCCGGGGATCTCCATGGGCAGCACGTTCGACAGGAAGCTGCGGTACTTCATCTTCTGCATCAGGGAGAGCAGAGGAGTGCTCAGCGCCTCCTGCGTTGTGGCGGGCATCTGGGAGTGAGAAAAACAAAAGGGGGGATGGCAAAGAAGTACCTTGCTAACGGTCTTGTTCTTGCCGTTGTACACGTAGCTGCCCTCGATCTGCTTGAAGTCCAGATAGTTCGTCACTTTGGTCAGCAAAAGCATGTTCACAAGGTTGCCGCATGCCATGAGGAATTTGGGGATCAGATCCACGTTGTAGTCGCGGTTCTGGCCAAGACGGTCAAATTCCTCCTTGGTAGGCTCGCGATCACGGAATTTCTTGAACAAGTTCTAAAACTTAGGCAACCTGCACAAAAATCACAGTCAGGTTCAGAGATGCGCAATCGCCTCCATAGTAGTCATTGCGATCCAAAACCAAAACCTATTTCTCAAAAAGACTCGGAACCCTCCCACCTTCTTTCCCTCGGTGGCAAGAAGTCCGGCAACAATGCATTCCTTCAATCCAGTTCCAAGAATGACAGCGTCATACTTTCCATCGGCAAGGGCAGGATACTCCACGCCCAGAATATTCACGGGTGGTACAGGTTGCATGATTCCGAGTTTTCTTTCAAATCCAATCCAGTAATGCAATAAAAGTACATCAAGACGAAACCAATTTGCAAGTGCAGTGGTGCATCCTCCCTTTGATAATCATATACCCTCATTCTCCCCATTATTAGGCATTTAAAACGCAGAACCGCGGATTTGCGATACAAGGAAGTTGTGACAACGAGCATAATGAAGAGAGTCACCCATTGAAACGGCTTTGAGAATAGTACTTTTAAATCTTTCACAGTATTCTGTAAAAAGTTCGAAAGAAGTCAAGTTATTTATCGATGGACAAAGCACAGGATGGAAGCAATACAAGTGGATCGATTTTAGTGTTTGTAATGTCTGTAGATTCGAATTCAAACCGAATTGCTCCTTCCTTTGTTGTCCGTAAAAAAGCAATCGATATGACGAAAATTAGGACTGTAGGCAAGGATAATCTTGACTCTACCTTTTCCGGGAGTACTCGAAGCTTGTAGGGAAATAGAATCGATTTTCTATGTCAGGTTATCGTCGTTGGGTGTAAGAGTTCTTGATTCGGAAGAAGTTGAAAGAAATGTTCTGGATCAGGCAGCTACGCTTTCTGCAAAGGAATCTCCGGAATTTAAAAAACGTTTTACTCACCAATTTTGTGTCATACTTCAGTTACATCTCTTTGTACCTATTCTCTTCCGAAAACAACAATTCAAAACATCGGAAAACTTCAAACGCTCTACAAACACCAACTCCAGGATGCCGAACCTGGGAAACATACATATTCTTCTCTGCTAAGTGATGCGGATTTCTTTGCCCTTAAACTACGTGTACTAGCAAATATCGTGCAGCGTAGAGAAGAGCGTATTAAGAAGCAACGTAGAGACATATGGAATTGAACACGTAGAGATGAAGTTGCTTTCCTCCACGGGAAGTCTCTCGGATCGTAAACGACATGAGCGGTTATTAGAGGAGTCCTTGGGGTAGGGAATCAGAGAAGAAATGAAAGAAAGATTGCCGCTAAAAGTGGTTCATCAAGAAGAAAGGAAGAAAGACAAAGAAGAAGAAGAAGAAGAAGAACAACAACAACAACCAAAAGTCCCTCCACTCACCGATCCAGACGTTTTGCCGGTCCAACGCGACGTGGAGGAAAAAAGGGAATCGCCAGCTGCAGCAATCGCCGCTTCTTCTGATTCTGCGAAGCAATCCCAAATGGATAAAGGCAAGAAAACTCAGAAATCAGCCCAACAATCCGAACCAAAGAAGCGAATCGAATCGACATCCAACATTCCTCCTCCCTCCTCTTCTCCATCAGAAGAACGATGTCCTATCTGCAATGCTCCGTTTCCCTCTTCGATGACCTTGCTTCAACGTACTCATCACGTTGAACAATGCTTGGATCATCCACAATCGAACGAGATCTCTCCCTTGACTTCACGTGATCTGGAAGACGACTTGTGGGAATCCGAAGAGCCCGCTTCATCGTCTCGGAGAACAACGCCTTCGCCTTCACCGCGGCAACGCAAACCCAGCGCAAAGCTGCGAGTGGATGTGCGTGGAAAGAGCCATCACGTGCTTGTGGACGACGGCGACGAGGCTTTCTACACGTCGCTCGTTGCTTCGTACTTGTCTTGGCGGCAATTGGCTCTTTCGCAAAGCCCCTTAACGGACGAAGCGCTTCACAAATTTCAAAATCTAGCGAGCGCGTTGAACGACTGGAATCAATCGCTCGCCTCCTCGCTTTCGCCCTCCAAACTCCAAAAGCAACTCAAGTCGTTTTATCTTTCGGAGCCAGCGCTGCTCCTGCCTTCTGGCCACGCGGTTCCCTCGCATCTCTGGGAGGTTCTCTACCCGTATCAACAGAAGGGAGTGCAGTGGATGCTGAAACTCCACGGCCAGCTCGTAGGAGGAATCATCGCAGACGAAATGGGACTCGGCAAAACGATTCAAATCATCGTCACGCTCATCGTTCTGAAGTTTACAAGCGAGCTTCGACGTGCTGGCCGCGATCTTCTTTCACTTCCACTCGCAGAAAAAGACTTTCCTCCAAACGCCGCAGAATCGCTTCATCTCAATGAATCGAATCGCCCCTCCTTGATTATCGTTCCAGCGACTTTGCTCGGCCACTGGATCCGAGAGCTCCATCGATGGTGTCCTCTGCTCCGCTCGGTGGTTCTCCACAACTCCAGCCAGTCGGTTCTGGAGGGCGAAACCCTGGCGTCGATTTTACAGCAAAGCGAGCAGCAGCAGCAGAAGAAGAAGAATCGCTATGACGTGATCATCACGACCTACGAAGGATTCAGGAAATCGTCGCTGTATCGCCGAACGAACTGGTTTTATGCGGTTTTGGACGAGGGCGGAAAGATTAAGAATGCGAAAGTCACAATCGCGCAGGAATGCAAAAAGCTTCGGACTGTTCATCGCGTTCTTATTTCCGGAACTCCGCTACAGAACAATTTGAAAGAGCTGTGGTCGCTGATTGATTTCGTGTTTCCTGGACGGCTCGGAACGCTCGAAGCCTTTGTTAGCGCGTTCGTTGTCCCTATTTCGCGAGGCATTTACTCGAATGCATCAGCGAAGGCAGCGAATTTAGGATATCAATGCTCGCTGATTCTTCAAGACTCAATCAGTCCCTACATTCTACGCCGACTCAAAAAGGTAGATTTCGACATTGTTGATGATAACCAGGATGTAAAGAAGGAATTGCCTCCCAAAACAGAGCAAGTATTGTCGTGTCTCCTCTCTCCTGAACAAGAAAAATGCTATCTCGAATACCTCAAAAGCGATTTGGTTCAGGCTTCGTTGATCGGTCGCTCCATGCCTTTCAAAGCCATCATTCGACTGCGGCAGATCTGCAACCACCCCGTGTTCTTTCGCCTGTTTCACACAGAAACCACCGTCACCAATCCAATCTATCGCTCTGTAAATTTGCGCCACACCGACAGAATGTTCTATCAGGAAGAAACACCCAAAGACGATCCGAGTGGCCTTTCTCCGACCTCTCATGAAGTGTTCAATGACGAAGCCGGGGATTCTGAGATGGACATCGATTTCGATGCAGTGGATTGGCGAGAATCCTCCAAGATGATTGTAATGAACGAAGTGCTTCATATTTGGAAGAAGGAGGGACACAAAGTGTTGATATACACGCAGACCGTCTCCATGCTCACCATCATCATGAAATACGTCGAGGAACAGCACTTTTCGTATTGTATGATGGACGGCAGCACGCCTGTCGTGAAACGCCAAGCTCTCGTCGATCTCTTCAATTCCGATCCGACAATCTTTCTGTTTTTGCTGACTACGCGAGTGGGAGGACTCGGAATCAATCTCGTTGGGGCCGATCGTGTCATTCTTTTTGATCCTGATTGGAACCCATCCGTCGATATTCAGGCGCGCGAGCGATGTTGGCGAATCGGGCAGCAGCGTCCGGTCACCATCTACCGCCTGATCACAAGCGGGACGATCGAAGAGAAGATTTATCACCGCCAAATCTTCAAAACGGTTCTTTCGAATCGCGTTTTGGGAGAAGGAAACGATCTCTGCTCCTTCACTAGCACCAATCTGAACGATTTGTTCACATACAGTACGAATCATTGTCTTCTTTTCACATCCAGCCAAGCGAGAGCGAGGCACCGAAACGGGAGAGATCTTCCCGGAAGGCGAGATCCTTCCAGACACGCAAATCCCCGCGGTTGTCGATCAGAAACCAATCGACGAAGACAGCGAGGAAGAGTCGGCGGAGGGAGGCGATAAAGTGATCGCCTGTCTGTTCAACCACGGCGAGTTGAAGTCCGTTTTCAACCACGAGTACGCGTTTAACAACACGGATGTGGTGACAATGTCTCGAATGGACCGCGAGGCTCGGCAGGAAGCAGAGGAATTGCAGCGGCAGCTTCGCGAGAGTCGAGATCAATATGCGTAGAGGAAGCAGATGAATGTGAAATGTAGGGAAGAAAACCCGATGATGGCGAATCAGATTGAAGAGGTGAAGGAACGAAATCGAGAAGCAGAATTGTCGTCTGCGGAGATTCTGAAGCGATTGAAGCAACGACGGCCTGCGGCATCTGTCCAGACAGAGAAGAAGGAGATATCTCCTTCGCATTTGGCTGTGAGAGAGGAGAAAGCGAATGAGAAGTAGATGGCCAATCAGATATTGCATTACTTTCGAGTGAGAAAAGATCACAAAGCTTCGACAGATAATGTGGTTTCGTATTTTAAAAAGTGAGAATGAGCGAAGGGAATGAGTTTTAGTTTGATAAAGAACGATGACAAGTATTTGTTCCGCCGCTTGTTGAAGAGTTTTGCGAGATTGAAAAATGATGTGTGGACGTTAAATCCAGAGTGGCAATGTTCTGTTTGTTCTGAGAATCACGTTCCTGAGGCTTGTGAATTACGAACAAATAACTGCCTGTTGTGCGATGGCTAGGAATTTACTTATTTTTGGCGAATTTTCAACAATCATGTATTAATAATACATAATCTAAAGCACTCAAAGGATCAATAGCAAGGGAATATGAATCAATCAAACAACTTGACATGCTAAAGGACATTTTATTAATTCACTACTATTTTTCATGGTCAAGGAAGTGTTTTATAAATAGCTGTATAATTCTGAAGTGATATCTATGACTTGAAATGATTAAGCTGTAAATACTCTTTATGTGTCTGTGCGTAACACTTTGGAAGGATTCAGGTAAACTAACTTTGTGTAAATTAGGAATATCTACATTATGATTATTTTTATTTATATAATAAAATACCGCATAAATATAAAGAAAACGCATAATATAAACTATATCCCTGAGAAAAAATCGATGATAATTTGGGAAGATCTAGACTCAATCATTAAATGATATTCTTGATACTTTGAATGTGCAATGAGCTAGTCAAACCGCTCATTCCATAAAGCGCAAAGGAACCAAGATCAATGGATTGTAACTCAGGAAGATCTATTCCACTCATAACAAAACAGATTCCAAACCCTCAATGATAGTATTTAAAGAACTGTAGAATGTTTGATTTCCCAAAACAACAGACGTGAGATTTGAAAGATCTGGAAATGCACCACTCAATAAATAACATACTTCGGATAACAAATGAACTATAACAAAAGTTATATGATTTGCGTCCTATCTTTCCTATATGAACACACTGTAAGTTAGGAAGGTTATCCAATAAGAATAATCCTCCAAAATCACTGAAACTAAATTCACCTATTTCAATCGACTTCAAACACTTGCAGTTCGTAATATTGAATACCTTCGACTGATACTCTAGTTTGCATATATTCCAGTTAGATTCTTTCAGTTGGGTAAAGGAATTTTTCCCAATTTTTAATACTTCTATTTTATCCAGCCCCT
The DNA here is from genome assembly GCF_000151665.1 of Blastocystis hominis. Classification (NCBI taxonomy): domain Eukaryota; class Bigyra; order Opalinata; family Blastocystidae; genus Blastocystis; species Blastocystis hominis. The sequence continues at coordinate 442,017 of NW_013171849.1, forward strand.
CAATACGAAAAGTATTCACTGAGCCAAAACTATTATCTCCAATTTCTATTGATTCAACCACTAAGAATCGCGAAAAATCAAAGATTGTGTAATCCTTGTCATTACAAGTCCAGTTGGGAATGACGATGGTCGTTACAGTTGATTCAATAGACTGAATAAACTGAATATGATAAATTTTAGGGAATAGTTTGGTTGACACATCTAGAAGAAATCATAACAATATTTATACTATTAACTCGAGGTAATAACAGTTTCGTAAATGAATTCTGGAGATGAACAGAATTGATATTGGGAATATCTATTAAATAGTATTATTATCATATCCATAATTACGTTCTAATATTGCCGAACGAGGATTGTAGAAGCTTAAACCACTGGATATTATCTTTTCAAGAATTGGAAGATCTGCATTCAATCAGTTTATATCAAATGAATAATACTTCTCATTACCAATGAACAGGATTCACTTCCTTTTCTTCCATGTAATGACCATTTTCCGAGTTGAATGGATTGTAGTGATGGAAGATCTACACGAATTATTCCAGTCAATTTCATTCAATACTTTCAATAACTGTTAATTGAGAATCATTAAACGACTTGTCACCTAATGTAATGGATCGTAGATTTGGAAGATCTAATCATTACCCTATTATTCAATATCAATTCAATACCTCGAATCACAAAGGAACTGTTATAGAAATTGCACGAATAACTACCAATGACACCAATATGAATGGATTGTAATTGTGGACAATTCTTCAATTCAAATTCTCCAGCATAATCACTGAAACTATATTCTCCAATTTGGATGGATTCCAATGATTCACAATTCAATACATAAAATGACTTCGATTTGTCATCTCCACTACTATATTTCTTTTTAGTAAATGAATTCTTGCCGATTTTGATCGTTTTTAATCGATTCAATCCATCGATTTTGAATGTTTGCACTGATCCAAAACAATCATTGCCGATTTCGATTGATTCCAAATTCAAAAACCTGGAGAAATCAAAAATCTTATAATTTGTATCATTACAAGACCAAGAGGGAAGAACAATGGTTTGAGCATTATGATCAATTGAATCAATATAATCTTTACATAATACTCTTTCAAATAATAATTTGCTAACATCTATTATTTACGAAAGAGTTTACTAATACTCTTAACCTGAGGGTTTAAAGCAGATTTAAATGCTCCAGAAGGCAGGTTCACGGTTTTTAGATTAGGAATATCTGAATATTACGCAGATAGTATAGTATAGTATACTTTCCAGAATTAAAGTGCACCGTTGACTGAAACTTTGGCCTTCAGAATTAATTATTTCTAATTTTGGAAGATCTATATATTATATTTTAATGTATAGACTAATACTTCTCATAATTAAAAAGCTTGTTGAATTGCAATTACTATATCCATTGAGTGCATCAAGACCGAGTCGAATGGATTGTAGTGATGGAAGATCTATATTAATCATTTCATTCGAATTCATTCAATACTTTCAATAATGGTTGATAAGGAATTATTGAACACACTATCACCTAATGTAATGGATTGTAGTGATGGAAGATCTATGCATTACCCAAATATTCAATATCAGTTCAATACCTCGAACCACAAATGAACTGCATCGAAAATTGTATGAATGTTTTCCGATTGTCCCAATTTGAATGGATTGTAATTGTGGACAATTCTTCAATTCAAATTCGCCAGCATAATCACTGAAACTATATTTCCGTATTTCAATCGATTGCAATGATTCACAATTCAATATGTGGAAAGATTTTGATTTATCATTTCCATCATCATTCTTTTTCTGCGTGAATGAATTCTTACCGATTTTGATCGTTTTCAATCGATTCAATCCATCGATTTGGAATGTTTGTATTGATTCAAAACAATCATTGCCGATTTCGATTGATTCCAAATTATACAATAATGAAACATCCCAATCAACCAATACACAATTGTCAGTCAGTTTCAAATGTTTCATTCCGATATTCAGTGGTTCTGAGCCATTGCCTCCGTAATATATTCCAATTTCCCTTTTATTATACCACAAGCAATCTTTCATAAGATTGTCTCTGCGATCATACACTTTTCCAATTCCAAATCGATTATCATCACACCAATATCCTTCATATTCAATCGCTCCATTATTATGATAACTCGTTCCATATCCAAATCGTTTCCAATTGATCATTATGCCCTTGTACACCAATATTCCATCATCATCATACATTTCACCATATCCAAATGGAATTCCTATCTTGCCTTCTGCCAATACTTTCCCTTCAAATCGACTTCCATGATCCAAATCTACAATCCCTTCTACTACTTCTATGGATTGTTGTTCACTATACGAAATAGCACCAATTTGATGATTTCCAAACACTTTTAACACTTTCTGCTCATTGAGTACAAATCCTTGATTCATGAATACTCCATTATAAAATTTCAATACTACACATTCTCTATTACTCAAAATGAGTGAAATCCAGCCATTTAGTTTCATTTGTTTACCCAAGCATCCCTGCACATTCTGAATACTAGTTTGATAAATATGATAGTTACTAATAGCAGAATTGACATAATCAACAATGCTTTGCATCGAAATAAAACAAAAATATGAAAAACCTTTTTTTGTCAAACAAGATCTGTTTCGCTTTTTGTATAAGGAGGACAGTAATGTGGATTTTATCATACTGCGCTAGTTGCTACGGTACTGTAAAGTGTAATGAATGCTAAAAAGTAATTATTTTCTGTACATGAACCATTAGCTGTCAATCAAGGATTTTGTTGCGCATTAATAATTGCTGACAGTATTTCATTCTTTGAGCTGCATGTGATTTGTGCTTAGAATGATTCGTTGCTCTTTTTTATTATGATGAAACCTAAGGAACATATGCCAATCACGTGTAGCTTTTTTATCTTATTATTGCGTTTTACCATTTTTGTTTTGCTTTAATTGCATTAAAAGTATATTTCGCTTATATATTGTTTTTTATAAATTAGTTATGTAACAATCTGGGTAGTAATCAATTGTCTAATAATTAATAGAATACTACTGTAGGAAAAATACATAATCATAGATCCTTTTATTTAGTATCAAAAGTAGTACGTTAGTTAGGTGATATCTAACTCTATAAGCAAAAAAGATGGTAGACATTTCTTTTACTATGCATGTGAAAATAGTGCGCAATATTACCTATGAAGTAGATCATAGTAATTTTTAGAAAATAGAAGGTAAAATTGGAATTCCATTTGGATATGGTGAAATGTATGATGATGATGGATTCTTGGTGTACAAGGGCATAATGATCAATTGGAAACGATTTGGATATGGAACGAGTTATCATAATAATGGAGCGATTGAATATGAAGGATATTGGTGTGATGATAAGCGATTTGGAATTGGAAAAGTGTATGATCGATATGGTAAATTAGTGAATGAATGTGAATGGTGCAATGGAATTGAAAGTGATATTGATGTAAAATATGAAGGAGATGGAAGCAAACCACTGAATATCGGAATGAAACATTTGAAACTGAGTGATAATTGTGTATTGGTTGATTGGGATGTTTCATTATTGTATAATTTGGAATCAATCGAAATCGGCAATGATTGTTTTGAATCAATACAAACATTTCAAATCGATGGATTGAATCGATTGAAAACGATCAAAATCGGTAAGAATTCATTCACGCAGAAAAAGAATGATGATGGAAATGATAAATCAAAATCTTTCCACATATTGAATTGTGAATCATTGCAATCGATTGAAATACGGAAATATAGTTTCAGTGATTATGCTGGCGAATTTGAATTGAAGAATTGTCCACAATTACAATCCATTCAAATTGGGACAATCGGAAAACATTCATACAATTTTCGATGCAGTTCATTTGTGGTTCGAGGTATTGAACTGATATTGAATATTTGGGTAATGCATAGATCTTCCATCACTACAATCCATTACATTAGGTGATAGTGTGTTCAATAATTCCTTATCAACCATTATTGAAAGTATTGAATGAATTCGAATGAAATGATTAATATAGATCTTCCATCACTACAATCCATTCGACTCGGTCTTGATGCCTTACTTAGGAAAAAATATTGGATCATGATCCTTGATGATGTGAAGCAATAATGACATATATTGAGGTGACTGCCTATTATTCTTCTAGGTTTATCATTCCTGCACAGTACATTCGAATCTAGTTTCGTATATCCTCGCTCATTATTATTGGAAAATAGTTTTAAATATTGAATCTTGATAGTATTTAAATAATCCAAATCTTTAACTCGCCGATCTACTTGGTTTATTCCAGAGAGTTCGATAGAAAAATTTGTCAAGAGTATAATTTGGATTATTACTATTAATATATCCTAGATATATTTGGCATGCTTACCAACGACGTAATAAAAACATCAAGCAATGTTATACAAATAATTATTAACATTATTGAGTAGTTCTACCTTAGTGTATATATTTCAGTTGGTCATCAGTAATATAGAAATGTAATTTATTTTTGTCCATTTGTGTCATCAAAAAGTCCATAAAAATGGCATAAATATAGGAGATTATGACTTCTTCTCCATTGGACACAACCTAAACTTGAACTTAAAAATCAGTGTGAACTATAGGTTCTAGTTATAGGCAACTCACCTTAAACAAAGAAATTCTACTCTATTTTATCAGTATTTATATGTCTTTTGTATCATTTTACTTCCTCATGATACCATTTCAGTCCAACAAGCATATTGTACTAATAGTAGTATTGGATTGCTCTTGATGTTATTCTATACCCTATTTGACTATATTTTTATATTAATTGAAACGCATTTGATCACATTTCCCTTAATTCCTCATTTCGTTTTTAGTCCTTTCCTGTAGCATGACTAATGCCCAAAATGATATTGAGTGGATTTAAAATATCGCCCAACAAAGTACAAATACCAGATGAACCTATTCTTGAAAAAAAGTGATTCGATGCAATTCCAGTTTATCTCTTCGACCAACTATTTTGAATACTCCATACTACAATGCACGATTCTTTTTCTTTTTCCGATGCCTTTCATTTCCTTCATCAACCGTATTTTCCATCCTTAACAACACAATCTGCTTCCCTATTTCTATGAATTCTAAATCTCCGAAACCCTTTCTATTCAATATGGAATTGTATCTTTCATTTTCCTTTTTTCACATTTTCTTTGTATTTGAATGTTGTCAAAGGTATTTCTTTTTTATATTATGCTTGATTATCCACTAGGCTATACGATTGCCCGTTTTTAGCTACGTTCGGTCCTTTTCTTTAGTTTGGATATTTTTCTCATCTAATTATCTAGTTGGCCGAGTCGCAAAAGTCCTACATTAATGGCGAGTGGATGAACTCTACAAACACCTTTGATGTGAAAGGTGACTTTTCAGTCCATTATCTAATCGTTTAGACCCAGCAACAGGGAAAACTGTTGGTACTGTGATGAACTGTGACAGAACTCATGCCGAAGAAGCAATCCGAGCAGCCAAAGCTGCTTTTCCCGAATGGGCGTCCATGAACCCCACTGTATTATTATTACACAAACCCCACAACCCTAGAATCGTAGCGCAATTCTCTTTCGTCTGTACGATCTCCTAATCGAGCACAGCGAAGAGCTCTCCAAGGTCATGACCCTCGAGAGCGGCAAGCCCATCCGCGAATCCCGCGGCGAAGTCCAATACGGCGCGAACTTCGTCCGCTGGTTCGCCGAGGAGAGCAAGCATCTCCGCGGACAAACCATCACGTCGCTCTCCTCCCCCGCCTCGCGCCAGCTCCTCACGCTCTACCAGCCGGTCGGCGTCGTCGGCCTGATCTCCTCCTGGAACTTCCCGATCGCGATGATCACCCGCAAGATGGCCGCCGCGCTCTCCGTCGGCTGCACCTGCGTCCTGAAGCCGCCCAGCGCCTCGCCGCTCTCCGCTCTCTACCTGGCCCTCCTCGCCGAGCGCGCCGGCGTCCCTCCGGGCGTGTTCAACGTGGTCTGCTGCACGTCAGCCAACGGGAAGCAGGTCGGGAAGGCGCTGTTAGAGTCGTCGGACGTGCGCGCGCTGTCGTTCACGGGATCGACGTCGGTGGGACAGTATTTGATCCGCGAATCGGCGGGGTCGGTGAAGAAATTGGGGCTGGAGCTGGGCGGGAACGCGCCGTTTATCGTGTTTAAGGACTGCAATCTGGAGGACGCGGTGGAAGGAGCGATCGCGTCGAAGTTCCGGAACTCGGGACAGACGTGTATCTGCGCGAACCGGCTCTTCGTGGAGGATTCGGTGTGCGATGAGTTCACGAAGCGATTCGTGAAGCGCGTGCGCGAGCTGAAAGTGAGCCATGGATTGGAGGAGGACTGCGATGTGGGCCCGCTGATCAATCGTAGCGCCGTGGAGAGCTGTGAGGAGAAGATTCGCGATGTAGGGGTGCGGAGAGAGTGCGAGGTAGGCGGTGGAGAAGGGCGCGCGCGTGCTTTGTGGCGGCAAACGACACATTTTGGGCGGCAATTTTTACGAACCCACGGTGTTGACGAACGTCACCAGGGACATGAAAGTGTTCTCGGAGGAGAGTTTTGCGCCGATTGCGCCGATGTGGGGAAGAAGAGAGATGCATGACATGTAGATTGCGATTCTCGACGGAGGAGGAAGCGATTGAAATGGCGAATGATACCAACGCTGGACTCGCTTCGTATGTGTATTCGAGGGATATAGGGCGCTGTATGCGCGTGGCGCGTGCGCTGGAATATGGAATTGTGGGGGTGAACGAAGCGGTGCCCAGTGCTGCGGAAGCACCGTTCGGAGGAATGAAGCAGAGTGGGCTAGGAAGAGAGGGAGGAGCTTCGGGGCTTATGGAGTATGTGGAAGAGAAATATGTGTGCTTGGGAGGATTGGATCATTGGAGTGTTTGTTGAAAACAGATTGATAAACTGTGAGTGTGAGTGTGAGATAGGGTGGTTGCGGTTATTTTTTTTTTGATAAGAAAGGATAACCTTATAAATGCTCTCGAATCACTTTTTCCTCCAGATCACCTAAATCAAAGGCGTCAATAAGTTTGGATCCTTCGAGCTTGGACTGGAACGCCTTTTTGCTGGAAGAATACATCACTTTTTCCTTTATGGAGCAATGATCCGGTGTCCTGCCCATTACTCTATCGTTGTAGACTTACCATGTGATAAGCAGCAATTCCGCATGCTTTCGTCGCTCCTCATCGGTGAATTCATAGTCAAATACCACGAAGCAAGGTTCCTCCGGAGGGAGCGATTGGACCATCTCGTCCCAGGTCACGTCCCGACTCCCCTAGATTAAATGCACTGTCATTCGTTTACATATCGCTGGATCACGATTTGTTCCATGCCTTCCACTTTTTCTATCTTGAACACAATGTATCTGCAGTGCTTTCGAAGGCGAAGCTGGTCGTACTGCTGAGTACATTCATCTGTGCAAGTTATTCCCGACTAGACATCACAGAACGACCTCAACAAAACCATTGTATATAAGATTTTGAATGGCTTCCCTGCCTCTCCTCTATATCCCATTCAACGAAGTATCCCATTTCGTTTCCAACAAACAAGAAAGAAAAAACTACAAAAGAAAAAAGACCTTCTCAAGGCAAATTCAATAAAACGTTATTCAACTTCGCTTCCCTCGCCGCACTCCACATGGTAACATACTGCCGCACATCCTACGCCTCACTCGCTCCCTCCTCTCCTACAGACTTCTTCGACAGATACTCCAAAAACGGGATCATCTCGATCAGCTCTCTGTCTTGCATGTCATCGATAAACGGCACGCACTCGATCCCGTTATTGGGCTGGAACTGGAAACTCACCGCGGAGTTGTCGATCATCACCACCGAGTCCAAGCTGCGTCCCAGCAGCCCCAAATCTTTCACTAGAATGCCTCCTGATTGCACGCAGTGGTCCCGAAAGAGCCGAGCCGAGATGAGATTGTTCGGATCGATCTTGTCCAGCAAGGGATCGGCGTACTATCCGTCACACAGCGAGCTCAAAAGCGAACCACAGGGAGACTGGCGGTGTACACGACGACCTCGTAGATTTCGCTCATTCGACGAAGGAATTCGGTGGTTCCGGGACGCAGATACACGTAAACGTTGTAGAGGTCACCCTCGATTTCGACGGGAATCACGTAGCTGCAGTCGTCGGTCGGTTGGAAGGTCGAGTGAACTAAAGTTTCGTCCAGATCCAGAACGAGCGTTTTCCGACCCTGGTTCGCGCTGGACTGCTCACCCAAAAAAGGACCCGTTGGGGTTTCGATTAACTGGCCCTGGACCTCTCCGCCTGGGGGGGATGTCACACTTAGGACCGGATCACAAGCATCACCTCCAAAGAACTGGATTTCCTGGTCCATGCTGTCACATAAACAGCAGATATAGTACAAAAGACGTTTGAAAAACTAGAGTTTACCCGAATCAAAGCACCCTACGCCCATCTTTTTCGGTTTCGTAAGCTCTTGACTCTCCTCATCCGAGTCTGTCTCCTTAATCGAGTCAAGAGGAGTTGGTTTTAAAGAACCATCTTCCTGTGCTGAGTAAATAGCATCTTGTAGTTTATGGTACTGAGAAACCTCGAGAAGATGCTTTGGAATGTGTGTAGTTTCGGTTCGTGCAAAAATAATAGGGTTTGACGACTCCGGACAGATTTCTACGAATCATCCTTTTTACAAATGGTGACCGCAATTCTTTTCTGCAGGTGTCTCGAAATCTTCTGAAAGACTATTCCTCCCCATACCGTAATGTATTTTCTGTGCTTCGTTGGTCACACTTCGCAACTGGCTCATTCCTTGGGCTTCTAGGTTGGAGAGAAACACAAAAAGATGGTTCTCTTAGCAGAACAATAATCGTTCGGTACACAAAAACACTACAAAAAACTCAAAGAATTGCCTTTTCAGTCATTCAGACTGGATGCTTACTCTCTCTCTTCAAACCCGTGTAGTCCGCTACGCCTGATCCCCTCTCTCTGCTAAATGCACGAAAATTTGGTGCTCCAATAAGCGTGCCCTCAGTCTTTTTTCTTAAATAGTCATGTCAGAAATGTCGGAATTGGAGAGCGTAGGGAGTGAACCATTTTGCTTTCAGTTGGGTTCGAAATTTCTTTGCAACTCCAATAGGTTGTGAATTTGAGTAATTTCGAACTCTTCCTCCAATACTATTTGTGATTCTAACACTTGACTAGATAGGAAGAGACGTGAAGATACGAAAAAGGAGAAAACAACGGAAAGCCCCCGATGCACCGAAGAAAGCACTGACCCCGTATATCATTTTCAGTAAAGAGATCCGGCCCAAGATAAAAGCAAGCGTCGAGCAAGGTACCAAGGTGCTGGGTAGTGTTTGTGGTCAATACTAGGTTACCGAGATTGTTCGTATCATTGCTGAGAAATGGGCAGCGATGACAGATGAGGAAAAGGCTCCATATGTGAAACTAGCCGAAGAAGATAAAATCCGGTACAGTCGCGAGATGACCACGTACGATGGTCCTCTGCATGTCCCAGTCGTTCAAAAGCGCGGCCATCAAAATAAAGTCCCGGTATGAGCATTTGTGTTCTGTTCATGGAGTAGGGTGCTCCCAAACGCGCCATGTCTCCCTTCCTCTTCTTTTCGAACGAGAAACGAGGTCAGATTCAAACCGAGAATCCCTCCATGAAGATCACCGAGGTCTCTGTGAAGCTGGGCGAGATTTGGCGTGACATGACAGAAGAGGAAAAGGAGCCATATATGCAGAAGAGCCGCGAGGATCGAGACCGCTACCACGCGCAGCAGGACGAGTTTAAAGGAAAGAACAGCCAGCAAGCCACTGTACGCGAAGAGAGGGAGTGCGATGTAGACAAAGCCGACGAGCAGCATTTCTGTGCCGATGAATCCGGATATTTCTGGAAATCAGTGGAGTTTGCCTCTGCCGGAGAGTTCGAATACCTCGATGTACCAGAGGATTTATGAAATGTCTCCACAGAACTCTTCCTTTACGAATATTTCCATTCCCATGGGGTTTAATGGTATGGAACGCTTGTAGAGGTCTCAATTAGGTGTTGTTACATAATTTGTTATTCTTTGTCGTTTGTTTGTACAAAAACAATTGTTGCTTAGTGGTTTGGAGTGTGATTTTCAGAGCAGGCGAAGGAATCATTGGAGGTTTGGTCCTTGTGCTTCTTCGTTCCTATTCCACGATATTTTGGTAGGGTACGACTGGATCCAACCACGGAGTGTCAAAACTCTGTGAGATGCAATCTTTCCAAAACGAAGAATCGAAAAAGCCAAAAATTAAGCCCATCTTCATAGAAAAACTTACGAGCCATGGATTCGTATATGGATACATACGTGATTATTGCTGCCTTTACGGTCTGTCTACTTTATGGCTTTAAAAGTTTCATGTATATCGTTACTACAGGCTACAATCTGTGTGTGGCCGTTCAGGCTATTATCGTGCTTGTTCTGTATCGCGACGTGATTATGGATCCTATGAATCGAGTGAATGCTATTCTTCTGGTCTGCCATGCTGCCATTTCAATTACCTACGCTATCCGCCTCGCCTCCTTTATTATCATCCGTTCGACGAGAGCCTCGTATAATGAGAGTGAAAAGCCTCATTCATATCCGCTCCCTCGTCTCTCCGTTTTGTTGCCCATGATAGTGATGTGTGGTTGCATCTACTTCTTTGAGACGTCTCCCCTCCTTGCGCACGCTCGCTCTATCAAAATGCATAACCCAATCAATATCCCTATCCGTGTTCTGGGACTTGCCATCATGTTCACGGGTTTTTTGATTGAGAGCATCGCCGATGCCCAAAAGTCTGCGTTCAAGAAGGAGAATCCCAAGCTCTTCTGCTCCACTGGGATCTTCAGAATGGTTCGAATGCCGAACTATTTCGGAGAAATGCTTGTGTGGTCGGGAAGTCTGGTTGCTGGATTTGCCTCGAAGATGGAGGTTCCGATTATGGTATCGAGCATTCTGGGAGTGGCGTCCTCTGTCTTCATCATGTTCTCTGCTGCGGCTCGCCTGGATAAGAAGCAATTGGATAATTACGGAAATAACCCGGATTATTTGGAGTATCGTAAGAAAACCCCGGTGCTCATCCCTTTCATCCCGCTCTATTCTCTTACGTCTGAAAAGCCTAAAGATGAATAGGTGAGTGGTGTTGCTTAGCATTGTTTGTTTCATAATCTACTGTTCGTGTAAACGAGATGGAGGAATCCACCAGCATAGAGTTGCAATTCAGAAATGGCGATGATCTTTTCAACAACTATAGTATTGGGATCATTCGTCAAGTTGTCGATAAATCCGAGTATGTTGATTAGCGCCTCTGTTGCTAATGAAATAGAACGACAATCCAGCAAAAGAGAGAGGAAATGAGACAGTTGGTTGGAGGAAAGTATTTGGACATGCTACACGTTTCAGATACGATTACGGAAATGAATAAAGAGTTCAGTAGCATTACATCCTCTGTCAAAGGCATCATTTCCGTTTTTTCCTTTTCCTTTAACTAACAGGTTAGATTTGCTCTTGCTTGGATGAAGACTATGTGTACGTACCGGAGACTGTCACGGATCGCGTAGAGGTCACTCCAGACACGTTATGGGAGCGATATGACAAGAACGAAATGCTCCAGCTCGCGGAGGATCTCCAGGAATTTAATTCGCTCCGTACATTCACGTTTCTGCTTCAAGCCTAGCCTCTTCCAAATTCTCCTCTTTGTTCAGCGAATTCCGTTCGGTTTTCCCCGAGATTTCCGCCAAGAAGTGCGTCCATCTCCTCCTCACGCAGCCTTCTCTCTCTCTGAACGATCAAATCAGTCTGTTCACCGCCTTCTTCCTCCTTTCCAAATCCTTTCTTTCCACATCAACCACCGAGCCGAATTCCACATCAACCACCGAGCCGAATTCCACATCAACCACCGAACCGAATTCCACAGCGAACTTCTCTCCGTTATCCGTCCTGGATTCCTTCCTTGGGTTCACATCGCAAGAAATTCTCTCCTCGCTGAAAGCCGCGTCTCTTCAGAGCTTGCTGGACTCCATTCGATTCATCAGCACCGCTCTGCAGTCCGTTTCCTCCCTCCTCACCGCCTCCGAGCCCTTCGACATCTTCCAGTCGCGCGTTTCCTGGCTCGCAGCGTCCTGGAGAGACGAATCTCGCAGCGACATCGTCTCGCTTTTGCAGAACTGGGCGGAGACGCAAGTGAGCCAACTGGCCGAGACGGCGTCGAGCGTGGTGTCGGCGACCGATTCGGTGTCTTCGCTGGCGTCAACCAAGCGGGAGATCTCGCAGCTCTTCGCGTCGATCGAGTCGGAATGGAAGGAGATGATCGAGAAGCTCGCCCAGCCCGTTCTCGACTCGCTGCATCGCTTGTTCGACTCGCTCTTCCAGAACCAGTCCCACGGACTCATCTTGAACTGCTTCCAGTCGATGCAGACGCGAATGCAGGAGGCGGTAGAGCAGGTGAGTCGCTCTTCGCTCGCGGAATGCGCCGAGCTGCTCAATGCGACGATCGTCTCGCCGATCTGCACGGTGTTTTCGGATTTAACGGAGCTCGATTATGCGTCCTCGTATCGCTTTGGCTTGCGATTCATTGCAGAGAGGAGTTGAAACAGATCGTGGAGCAGCAGACGCAGGATCTCTTCCGATTCCTGCTTCAGTGTCTTGAAAAAATGACGGTGGACGGTCCCAACGCGCATTTAGTCGTCGCGTTCGCGTCGTTCGTGCTGTCGTCTGCCTATTCCTCGCTAACGAAACAGTATTCCATTCAAACAACATCGTATCCTTCGGAATTGGAGGTCAGAACGCAGAGTGCTCGGCGATCTGCAGCAGTTCTTCTCTTCGCAAGTCACGCAGTGGGTTACGAACGCACTCGACATCCAATCCACGCTCACACAATCGATCCGGTCGATTCATTGGTCGATGCGAGACCATCGTATCGCCTTCTCTTCTTTTTTTTAATTCTTTCTAGAATGGTACGAATCGATTAGTGGATGGAAGGAGTATTCGCTGAGCGGCGAAGAAGAGCAGGACGATTCCGTTTTCGTTCCGGGAACTTGCTCCGCCTCACTAATGGAGATCTTTATGCAACTCTGCCAGCTGCTGGACGATACGAATAGTCTCTCGACCGACGCAGAGTTCGTTCAGAAATGTCGCGAAGAAGCGCTTTCTCGCGCGTATAGCAGTGTGGCAGCAAGCTATCAATCGGAAATTACCGAGTTATTCGCTTCGCACAGCACAATCGCGTCCCCTGGACTGCTTTTAGTGCTTTCGATGTTCGATGTTTATGTGTAGCTGCTCTTCGATCTTCGCTTTATGAAGAAGCTTACAGAAAACTCGATGTTTGCAGAGGCTGCGGCCGTTCTTTCCGAGACAGAAAAGCGTGTGATGGAAGAAATCGATCCAGTCGATTGGACGCTAGCCGAGTCCTACATGGAAATGGCGATGAATGACTTCATTTCGAGCGTTGCGTTGCTGCTTAGTCCGCTGCTTCCGGAGGGATACGAGACGCAGAGTGCTGTGGTTAAATCGTTGTCAAGAAATGCAAATATTTTGTTTACCCCTGTGGAGAAGTTTGCTTCGTACCCGATGTCCTCGCAGCCAATGCAGCTGCTGCTTCAGTCCTATTTGAAAGGCATGTAGCTTTGTTTGTTTGAAATCGTATCTGTCGGAGACTGGATGGTATTTGGAAAAAAAGGAGGAGAATTGTGGTGTATAAAGATGGATGAAAGAGTGATGTAATAGTAATAGAATCAGAGAAGTGAAAACGAAGGGAAGAGAAATCAGATTAAGTATATAATCAAGGTAATGGGTGATATGACAGAAAAAGGGTAATTGAGTCTAAGGTCAATAGTAGCCAGGATTAGAACATACTAGCTAAAATAATCAGGTTTAACATGACAGAGAAGAAAAAATCTATGATTCAATATTAATGACCAAAACCGAAAAAATATATTTTGAACAACCAAGAATAAATTATTATTCGATACATCAATGATAATGGATTGAATTGGAAAGACAAAAATGTGATATGTGGAACTCTTCGAACTAATGCCTACGAGTATGAGACTGCTTTATAGTGCTGGATTTGTCGAAGTAAGGAAAAAAGGTGAAAACAACTATGAATGCAAACTAGCAAGCAACAAACACTTTTGAACGATTTTGATCGATCACAACAAAATGACATAGGCGTGTTCAAAACGACAAAATTTCAATCGTCAAAATATCAATACCTTATAAATAGTGCTTAACAATGTCACAATGCGTCAATAACAGAAACAATATCCGCCAGAATGCATTAATACTATATTTGGAAGATCTTATCATTACCCAAATAATCAATATCAGTTTAATACCTCGAATCACAAATGAACTGCATCGAAAATTGTATGATTCATTTCCAAATGTACGAATTTTCTATATTTCAAACTAATTGCCAATATATATATTCTTCACTGAAGTAGATTCTTGTGTAAATTATCCAGTTTCGATTGTTCTGGTGTATGCTTAAGTGTAATATTCTTAATATAGAGTACTGTTTATATTATCCTATTCTCTTGGCATTGTGAACTTTTGTGCATTCCATGCATTAGGGATAATCTACTTTATATTGATTTGCATAATGTCTTTTCTTTCAGGGTATACATTATACAGTTTCCGTTTCTGTAAAATGCGCGATAATCACTTTTCTCGCCATATCATGTCAATCTATAACCAAGAACATAACACTTTACTCATTATTATTGCTAGACCTTTATCATCAAAAAATCTAAATCTCATTTTTTCTAACAAAAACACTATCTCATTATACTAGCGACCTTCTTCATTATTAATCCATCAATCACAGCGTAGCTTCCTCAGAATCACACAAAACTCTATTTTGGATACCTTCATCACACACATTCCATCATTTCATATTTAGTTAATACACTCATTTTCCCTACTGAAACAAAGCATATCTCCACTTTTTCTCTGTTTAAAAACCTTACTTTTTGACATTTTTATTTTTTCCTATTGTGTCCATCTGCCCTTTTAATGTATGCCTGACATTAAATATTCTGTAACAATAAGGAATTCATTTACGACAAATCTGAGCTATTTGACATGCAGGCGTATTATCGAGGAAAATCATGGCTTTTCTATCATATCACTGCTTGAAGAAAAGTGTCACCATGGCATTTGTCGTTATGTCGCTGCCATTTCGAAACAGCAGGTCAATATGTTTTTTATTTATTATTTTTATAATTTCATATAGATATGATAATGAAGATAATAATAGCAGTTTGGGATTCTTTGCTCATTATGTTGTTCAAAAAACACCCTATTTTAAGGGCGGAGTAGCTTCTATCTCGATTTCTCATTATTAGAACTGTACCTGTGGTTACTGGCTCTACCCACAGCAACATTTGCCCAGAGATAGTGTTTTAGCTGTAGGCACGGATGAAGGCGAAGTCTTTTTGCTCAGCTGCATCGACTGCTGCATTATCTCGATTCTTTCGAGTACTGCTTGCCATCTCTTTCTCTCTAGCGCCTCAATCGAGTCCCATCGCCTCTATCACTTCATCTCCTTCCCACAGCAATGTAATCATCGTTCGAAACATCGACGGCTCGGTCTTTCTCTTCGACAGCGTGTCCTCCTCCCTTCTCCACCAGTTTCGTTTCCACTTTTCCCTTCCATAGAATTCCAACCAACACAATCCAAACAATCATCGGCGATGCCGACACTCTCCTTCTCCAACGATTCGATAACACTCTTTTCACTCTTTCCCTCACCCACTTCACCGAAACGGCCCTCGAAACGCCCCACATGTCCCTCGATCTCATCGGATTCGTGTCACTTTACCCACAGCACCGATGGATTCTTTTCTCACACACACGCTGGTTCGTTTGCGACCAAAATTCATTCCAGATCGGAATTCTTCGCGACGTTTCTCTCCCTGATTACGTACAGACACACACGACTCGTCTTCTTTTTAGGTCAGACAGCAGCAGATCACACTTTCCCACGATTCTGTAGGCGATTCACCGCGGTTTTGAGTAGAAATTTGTCGTGGTGGCGGAGCATGCCGTGGTGCGCGTGTTTCTCACTACCGGAGAGGAAATCGGGCAGCTGAGCGATAATTTTGCGCAGAACGTGGCGATGGCGAAGGAACCGACGATGTACCGAAAACTCCCGATTTCGGGATGTATCATCCATCCCGAGGGAAAGTGAGAGTTGGGTGGGAGTTGAGACGCAGATACGCGGTAATGGTGGAAAATAATCGTGTGATGCGATTTGACTGCATTGACCCGAATTCGAAGTATGTGGCGCATGTGAAGTATCCGCACCCTGTGGAGGACATGTTTGTTTTCTACTCTTCGTTGAATGCCGATCCTGTCATTTATCTGAATCCAAAGATCCCTGCTGAGTCAGAACAATAAGATGATTGTTGAGTCAAATAACCGCGGTTTGTTTGTTCAAGGCACTTTTGTTGTTGTTTCTCGTATCGTATGCTTTTAGGTTGTGCTGTTGGCTACCTTGGTTCGGAAAGTACTAATGTGCTGTAGAGTGTGTGTTGTCTCCCTCGATTTTGGGTAAAATGGAGTTGAACATACACGATCAGTCTCGATGTAGGTTTTGAATCACGATTTTGATAAGTGTTTCCCGAAGTTGATGCACATACTTCTTCATCGTTCCCAACATACCTCGAGTCGTTTGCAACGGATCCAGTCGAAGTTTACGACATGCCAAACAGTCAATTTCGCTCACGGAAGTAATGTGTAGTCGAGTGGAGGGGTTTTGGTTCTGAAGAGGACAACACCTTTCTCTCTACCATCAACCCATTCACGGACCTTGATTTTATCGAATCAAATATCAAAGTTGACATGCTCCAAGCAGACGACGAGCTAATCGATTCCCTCACAATCGACCACCCCTATTTCACCTCCACGCCCAGTTCTCGCTCCTGGAAGTCGGTTCTTCTCAAGAATCCCGTGCCTCCTCCGCCTTCTCCTTCTGTCTCTCTTTCCCCGCCTTCTCCCTCTACGGAACCCGCCTCTCCGCCGTCTA
The DNA here is from genome assembly GCF_000151665.1 of Blastocystis hominis. Taxonomy (NCBI): domain Eukaryota; class Bigyra; order Opalinata; family Blastocystidae; genus Blastocystis; species Blastocystis hominis. The sequence goes on from NW_013171849.1 coordinate 459,075, forward strand.
CTCCCCACAAACCGCGCGAAGTCTGCCGCTACTGGCTAGCCGTAGCGTTTTTGGCTCCCCTCGAAGCTAGGGCAATTGCATGTATGGCGACAAGTGTTGGTTCGCACACACGCTACACCCGGAGGCAGCCGAGCAGAAGCTGGAGTACAGCACGGAGTGCTGCATTTGCCAGGAGGACGTGCTGAAAGCGGGCAAACGCTTCGGATTGATGCAGAGTTTTTCATAGTTTTCTCGGCAATTCCTAGACTGCAGCCACGTTTTCTGCCTCGAATGCATCCGAAATTGGCGCTACTCGCATATCGGAGACCCCTCCGTGCGTCGCTGCCCACTTTGCAGAGCGACATCATTTTACATCATCCCCAGCAAGGAGCCGGTTTTCGACCCGGAAGCGAAGCAGAAGATTATTGAAGCGTACAAGAAGAATATGTCGCGTAGGAATCGCGGGGAATTGCGAGGTAGAAATCCCGTGTAAGTATTTCAATGGCGGAATGGGCGTCTGTCCCTTCGGAGAGTCGTGCTTTTATTCGCATAAGCTGGCTAATGGGCAGGAGTTCGTGCCGAGAATCGTTATGCAGGGAGACGGGGAGCTGCGGGACATTGGATATGTATGAAGATGGAGATGGCGAATTGAGTGGTGTAGTCGTTTTGTTTGGGTGAGTGCCTTGTGCAGATCGGAAAGAAGCACCAGGATAAAGAGAATAAGAACAAGAAGAAGAAGAGAAAGCAGAAGAAGGAAATCAAGGGAGATAATTGGACTGTTTGTTTTTCGAAATAACCGCGGAATACCGCTATTTAAAAACTTATCTGCCAGGAACTCCCCTTGGATGGAAATCAAGAACCCGTTTAATCCACTGATTGATATTGATGTCGGTGAAGTGAGATGCGCTAACTCGTAGTTCTCGAAAGTAATTTCGAATGTGAAGCAGCTTAACACTAATACCATTTCTTTTCCCTCTCCAAACTGTCTGGCGATGCATATTGCCATGGATGGCGAGAAGGACCAGATTTCTTGGCTCTTTCTTGATTCGCCGAGAGTGAAAACGAGAATTATCGATTCAGACGCCTTTGCGATTTCCCCTTCGTGTACCAAGTTGTGTATCTGTTCAAAGTCAACTGTTTACTGTTTTGATTTGAATTTGAACGTTTTAATTTGTTCGATGTTTATCCCGGACAATTCTGTAGTTTACAAGCTGATTTGGATCGATGATGAGATGATAGCCGCTGTGTTTTCTAATGGTATTTACACGGCTCCGTGTGCTAAGGGTTCCTTTTTTACAAGTATTGCAACCTTGGATCCCTCCATTTCTCCCAAAGACATCACTGGTCTTTATGTGTGCCCTGAACATAAGCACTATCTTCTCCAGCAGAGCGATAGTGGGATTGGTAAGATCCAATTCGGGCGTTTTAACAGTGAATACAAGATCATCCTCGGGATGGCTGGTTGCATTAGTCCTCTCGACGTCTCTGGCATCCACACAACGATCTGCGTTGTTTTCCGCCAGAGTCGCCAAGACCCCAACCAGTTCTACCTGTGCGTGGTCAATTTAGACGCCAACTCGCGGTTTTACTTCCAAAGTGTTGGCTGTGTGATCGACGACGTGCGTTTCGACACGCGTCCCGAATTCGTCTTCGTGGATCCGCGCACAGGCCTCGTGTCTGTTCACTTCCGACATGGATTGGTTCAGATGTGGGACGTGCTGTGCAGCTGTGAGGTCTGCGAGCAATTCGTGGTGCCGCTGCCGCTGATTTGCGGCTGTGTGACGGAGAACAGCGAGTTTTTGGGCGTGTTCAAAGAGCATTCGGCGGTGACGCGGCTGCATATGGATTTGGAAGCGTTGCTGCAGTTGTATTATGAGAATAGTGGCCATAATGAACTGTTTGTTGTGTATTTGTTCTTGCGGTTGGCGAAGCCGCCGACGTCTGATGAGAATTTGATGGTGTTGTTGTTGGCGTTGGTGTCGATGGACAACGCGTTCATTGAGTCCGCGATTCAGCCCTTTTTGAACGATTGTTCGGTGGCGCATCGCGAGTTTGTGGTGCGGGAGATTTGTGGAGAGGAGGGGCGAAAGCGGTTTTGTGAAGTGCTGTGGGAGTTGAAGAATAATGAAGGGTCGGAGTGGGTGAAGAACGTGGAGGAGTACTTGCAGATGGTGGAGGCGGAGATTAAGAGTAAGCTGGCGCCGCCGAGCGATCAGGATTTGTATCGGGAACGCAGTCAGGCGATCGAGAAGGTGTTGCAGTTGTTGCCGTTGACGCAGAATCGGTACGAAGTGGAGGACTATTTGAAGCGAGTGATGTTTGGAGAGTCGCAGCAGCGAGATATGTCTCTTTATATGTCGTATCGGATCGATAGTCACTGCATTGTTTGTTTGAATAAGCGATGGAGTGGATCTGTGAACCACTGTGAAGTGATTAATGTGGAACTGTGAAAACAGTTTATAATCATAAGGTATTACTTCATTTAGGGTACTAGTAGTGCTATTAATTATCCCACAGGATACGATATTTCCCAATTGGGAGTTTTTCTCACTATTTTGAGATATGTTAAATGACAAACAAATGAATAAGATAATTCTTTAATTATATATAGTAGTATGACGTTGAGGTAAAATAGCATTCAACCCTGATCCACCCTCTCACTTAATTATTCGTAGGGATTGTACGAGACTCATGTCGACGATTGTAATCATCCAGTCGACCTCAGTTTCTCTTCTCCATTCTCGGTTAATCGTAGCGTCGCTAGTCAGCAATATCAGGTTTTACGTTATTTTACATCAATGTCATTCTACACTGCTCATGCTTAATACCCCGGGAAATATGATGTCTTTCCATTAACTCTATGCAAGAGAGAACAAACTATATTATGAACACGCTATGTCCCAAGGTATATGTATATCCCCTTGTTAAATTGAGAGATATGATGCATTACTTTATGCTGATCCAATGAATCAATCGTAATGGATCATTCGAGTGGTTGAATTCTTACAATTGTCAGGACCCATACATCACTTCCATGACTATGCTATTCCGATCTGAAGAAGTGAGTATTATCAACGTGGAAACGATCCATGTGGCGATGAACATACGTAACGATAAGGCAACGATTCCTTCTGGTTATTTCATGATCGGTGTATTTTTGCCATTCTAAACATCATGACTGACTATACCGATTCAACCGATTGATGTTCTTGTTTACGGAGCTGAAAAGCAACATCCGCACTTGAACGGCGAATTCCAGCTTTAATTGACCATTGAAAACAGAATTGATGGTCAAGGTGCCCCGTTTTTTGTCGGCAAATCAGTTCAATATGATCGAGGTGTTCAGAATTACTACGAATAGGGAGGTGCAGCGGGATAATCCTCTATCATTCGATAAGTGTTACATATCATTTGTATCTTTTCATACCGATTTCACATTTCATAATGTACCATCTGATCAAGTAATTGTGATCAATGGAGATAGAACAGATGAAAGTGTAATATCGATTTCACGAGGTATATATGATATTGAAACGATCATCGCAATGTTGAGTGCGAGTGATGCTCTATTTGAAATAGTGTATAGTGGAGAAAATGCATTTCGAGTCTATAACCAGTTTGTGATTCTTCCTCTGACACAACTTATTCATTCCTTGAATATAGTGACTCATTTATCGAGGTGTGTGGGGAGCATGAATGAGATCTAGGAACTATGGAAACCAGCAAAACGAAGAGGTGCCACTCGAGTGATCATTAGTGGGTTCAAACGAAACATATACTTCATCGATCTTATCGATTTCTCTTTAAAACAATACAAATCCATACAGGAAGTGTTGGGATCACAAAAGAGTACTGGATTCTACAAGAATCGTGCATACAAATATGTCCTTGTATGGATTGATGGATATTCGAAATACCTGATGACTCGGAAACTGAAAAGCAAGAGTGCTACAGAAGTCACTCATGCGATGAAGGACATCATTCAGACATATGGTGAATCACCAAAGCATATTTGCTCGGATCGAGGTACCGAGTTCACCAATACGATCTTTCGTACCAACATCTTGAACAAGTATGATATCACCATGTATCACATGGATTCAGCGAATAAGGCAGTACTAGCTGAACGAACAATTCGAGATATCAAGGAAGACATCATGATTCCTTCATTCCATTCAATCAATCAATCGAAAGGTGTATGGTTTGATTTGATCGATGGTACAGTTCGTAGACACAATACAAGGAAGAACAGAGACATCGGATATACACCCAATGACATTTGGCTTAACAACAACAACAACGATATCTTGTACACGGAGAAAACAGAACTATCCGACTGTCAGCAAAGGACACAACACCTCAATTCGATGTTGGTGATTATGTTGGAGTGACACGAAGACCTCGCATTCTGGAAAAGGGATCATTGACGAGCAAATGGTCTCAGGACTTGGTTGAAGTTGTTGACATTGACGATCACATCATGCCATTGATGTACGAAGTGAAGAATGTGGAAAGGGATAGCACACAGAAGTGCTATGATTGGGAACTGCTGGCAAGCAAATGCAAACCACAACCAGCACCGCCTGTCACTCGATCCAAGAGTCGAAAGGAACCCAATACATTGAGAGAGGCAGCAAGATCACATCGACCCATTACGAGGAGCCAGAAGAAGAAGAAGAAACAGAAACAACCTCGCTCAAGTGTTTGAAAACGATCGTGATGCTCTTCATACCTCTCAGACACACAAGAGAAGGGATAATCGTGAATACAGAGATCGTATGACTCTCACTTGTCCATTCTATTCCATTTATTAGTTTGGTATGGGAAAGGGTCACAAGATTGCTGAGTGTATCGATGAATGGCACATCGATCAATCACACACCATCCATTGAAACGCTCATCTTGTATCCCTTACCCACAATCGATTCGATGGAATCACAATGTTTGATTAGGGCATCATTCTCATTGTAACATGAAATCGATGTGATTATGAGATATAAAGCAGAAGATAATTGGAATTGGCATTGATTATTGAATGGTTGAGTGGATGTGTGTGTATGTTCAAACAGTGTGGCATTATTGACTTTCACAAAACACCCAGAATGTGTTATCCACGAATATTGAGGAACGCCATCCACTGTCTCACGTACGAGGGCATGTTTGCCGTCGTTCTTGGGCATATTAATGAGTATGTTATCGAGTTTCTTAAACGTGTAATTGTTTCCATTGCTGCTGAATATGATCGACATTGATTCATTCAATTTACTTTGGTTGATTTCGTTCATAGTGTTAAATATACACACCCTTCAGACACACTCCATTCATATTCGAATATGGTAACATGTTGAATGAGAAACGAGCCAAATTCAAGACCACTGTGGAGAATAACTTATACAAGTTATTGGCAAACTCATCACATGGCAAATTCGTGGATACTGGATTGAAACGAATGAAAGTGAAGTTCGTCACCACATTGAACATGTCCACATTATTGAACATGACTTGATTGGGTTTGAATAGCACAGTCATGGATGTGACGTATGGATCCTTGAACTTGCAAGGGTTGATCCTTTCGAATGTATTATTACTTGATGAACCTTGGATGAGCATTGAGTAATGCGTGGGTAATCGCTATTTCACAATAGATGGGACGCGAGGTGATATATCGCGCGATGTGAATAAGCCTATTTTTCGACCTCATTCTTATGAAGGGCAATAATACAAGTTGCCACTGTGAGCAACAAGAAACACTCGTTGACAGGGATTAGAGGGCGACTTTGATAGGAATCATACTCGCACTTTTATTGTAAATTACATACTACTAGCACAACTTCAGTAAGGTATTCAAGAAGATAGATAGATAGATATCAATGCCTATCTTCTATATACATATATATATATATCCGAAAAGTAATAGTTTGATTGTTGCCTCCAACAAATAATCAGCCAGATATGTCTCACAGCTTGATATTGGACAACTACTCATTCCCATAGAGTCCATTCTTATGGATTTCAGCTTTATCATCAACAATACTGATATCACTATTAGTGAGTAATTCTATTCATTCTAATGAGTTGGGAACCAAAGCATTTCACTTTCATCAACCAACTCAAACAGCAAGTATTATGTATACTATTGTTATTCATGCTCGTAATAGAACAACATTGTGAATCACTTTGTATCCCTATTGAAGTGTACAATTCGATCCTTCCTTTAAATAGAAGATATTCTGCATTATTTGGCAGGTGGGGGATACTATATGGGTTACTATAAGGGATAGTATTCTCTGGCAATATAACAAACTCTGATAGGTTCAGAGTGCATCAAAACGACAAAAACTGCACACCAACTATCGAAAAACCTAGAAACAGTGGAATATGAATATATCTCTATTTGTTCGTATAAAATATATTATGTATTCTACCTTATTTTGCTCAGTTCTTCAACGACACACCCACCTTTCTCACAAACTCTACTATTCGATTCTACTATACACATATCACAAATTATTTATATAAATGATAACCCAAAAACTGATTATCACTAGCTTTTCCATTTTCATTCCTATCATCATCTTCTACATACCCTATTTCTTTCTATACCATCTAGAGTAGATTCCAAATGAATAGAACGAAAAACAAAACGCTTCCACTGGAAACAACACTCTTCGATCTATTCATTCCACAATATCCCATTTCCACTCATCTCCTTCCACTTCGCAGTAAAAACAACTCCCTCCCTATTCGAAATCTATTCTTCCACTCATACCCAATTTCAACACTATTTTCACAATTGCACAATTCCTGTGTATTTTTGAAATCATTTGTTTTACAATAAAAGCTATTAGCTTCGTCTTACTGGGTTTGAATGTATTCAAAATTTGGAATTGGACTTGTATGTCCTGTCTTTTGCTTTGTTTTCGGACTTCTATGTGTTTTTGTGTGTTGTGTTGTGGGAGTGTAAGTATTGTAGCTGGGATGGGTTCTGTCGTCAAGTTGGTGTGTTTGAAGAAGCTAGTGTAGTGTGCGCTATCGTTACTTTGACTAAACTGTGTGTGTGAGATATGCATCGTGAACGCATTCAATACCATAATGGCGGTGGACCCTGGTTCCATTTTTGCTGTGTGGAGTGTGTTCCGAGTGAGGAATTTCTGTACTTCAAACTGTGCAACGTGGCGAACCCATTCATGGCATGTGGGACCGCGGATACATGGAGATAACTTGCAACGTGGGAGGTATCTGGTACAGGGACGACGTTCTTGCCTAGGATATCTGTTCTGTTTCTCGTATTTTCATTTTCATATTGTGAGGTGGTAGAGTGTGGTAGAGAGAACGGATTTGCGATGAGTGAAAGGGCAAACTATGGGAGCAAGAGCTGTAGGTTGGTAGAAGCGGAGCGTGTGTGGAACTTGGGAGAATGGGACAAGAAGGCGGAGTATGCGAACTGCTGTGGGTACGGTCCTCGCCTCTGATTGATGCGAGCCGAGTGAACTGGAATGGCCAGTGGGAGCAGGCGAGTTCCAAGACGGTGCAGTTGTGCATTTGTGGGTCTGTGGAGCATGGGAAGGTGGAGGTGTGCGTGGTGCGGGCGTGTGGGAAGTGGTGGAATGGAAGAGAGGTGAGGTGCGTGGCGGTGGTGTGCCCCGCGGACGAAGCGGCGGGGTAGCCGGAAGGGCACTTGGGGCAAGTGTTGGATACGAAGTGCGATGTGGACTAGTGGGGCATGATCACGGATGGGTGCAACGCCTATCAGCAGTGGGAATCGATCGATCGATCGATAGGGGACGGGCTCCTGCCAGCCCATCCTGCCGATGCTGCGCTGCGCTGCGCTGCGTGGCGGACGATGGGGCGAGGGACGTGGCGCTGTGGACGATGGGAGATGGGAAGCAATCCACGATGTACTGCACGAGCAATGTGGGCGTGGGCGAGGTGATGAACGACCCATTCGAGCCCATGAACATCCACATCGTGTTTGAATTGGCCGAGGCCACGTTCTCCTATCCCACCACCGCGATCTCCATCTCCGACTACACCATTGGGTTCACCTTTGCCTTCGCCTTCGATGGCTCCTTCCCGCGGTTCTGCGAAGGCACGCACGCTCTACATCAATGCCAACAGGTTGGTGTCCCGAAACGGCCTCCCCTTCCCCGCGGAAACCCTCATCGCGACCTTCTCGACCCGCGCCGGCGTTCGGTTGGCGTTCGGTTGGCGTTCGGTTGTGGCCTGCTCGCATTGTGGAGAGCGCGATTGGTATGAGGGAAGTGGAGTAGGCGCAGCGCAGCGCAGCGTGTCTGTGCAGATGGAGGTTCCCTGGAGCAGTGGCATCTCCGATGAAGCCCCGATGGATGGCCTTGATGGGCAGCAATGTGCAGAGCCAGTTCTTCGAGACGCGCTCCGTGTTGGTGGCGGGCGCCATTGTGAACAGCGTGATGGCCATCAGCTGGCGTGTCCGCAAGGGCGCCTCCTGGTCCGCCTTCGCGTCCTTCTCCGTCTACCGCCCCGTCGTGCTGCTGCCTGCCTGCCTCCCTCCGCGCCCGTCGTGCTGCTGCCGCCTTCGAAGCCACGCAGGTGCGCTGGGTCTGGTGGTGGTGCGAGCTCTTCGTGCAGGCCTTGGTTGGCTCCCACTCCCAGCTCTTCGCCGCCGACGCGCTCCTCCAAGAGGGCGACGTCCAGCAACCCGAGCTCTCTCTCTTTAGCTCTCTCTCTCGATGCGTGCGTGGCCTACTGGGTGCGCGTGGCGCTGTGCTCCGCCGCGTGCTCCATCCTCTCCGAGGCCTCCTCTCCCATCACCCTCGCCGCGTATGTCGTCGCGCCCGGCGCGGTGCAGAACCTCGAGGTGGCCGCGCTCTCCTCGACCTCGCTGCGCGTGCAGTGGGCAGAGCCGGCGGAGCTGGGCGGCGCCAGCATTCGGTACTACGTGGTGCGACGCTCGTGGATGGCGTCGATGGCCGTGATCCAGAGCGAGAGCGAGAGCGAGAGCGAGAGCGAGAGCGAGAGCGAGAGCGAGGTCGCCAGCACGAACTGCTTCCTGGACCTGCAGAGCGTGCAGAGCGTGCAGAGCGTGCAGAGCGTGCAGAGCGTGCAGAGCGTGCAGCACGCGCCCATCTATCTGAGCGTGGCCGCGTTCACCGGGTATCTCTCCCGTCAAGAGAAGATCCCCGCGGTTCTGTATGCGGTGTGTGTGGAATCAGGCGGAGGGCATTGAGTGGGACTGTGCGATGGCGATTACCGGATCCTTCCATGATCTCTGCACCGCCACGTGCGAGCTTCGCGCTCCCGCGACTTCCTCCTTCCTCCTTCCTCCTTCCTCCTTCCGCCGAACCGTCTGGTTCCCCGCGGGACGCGATGTGTGGGACGTGTTGGAGGGTGGGATCCCCGCGACTTCCTACACGCTGGAGTGCGTCCCGAGCGAAGTGGGCAGTGCCGAGTGGATGGGCAGGCAATTCGGAGTGTCCACGATGGCCACGTCGGAATTCGTTGGGTGTTGGTGGTGGACGGCGAGCCAACCTCCTCGCTCACCGGTTCGCTCTGGGTGTGGGTGTGAGTGTGGGTGTGGGTGAGCAGGAATCTGGTGGGCGATGGGGTGGGGTCCGTGGCTCCCTACGAAGGTGTGCAGAGTCGACCGGGCTCTCTGGATCTCTTCCTGTCCAACTGGGCGCAGAACGCCACCGTGGTCTCCGTCACCCAGCCCCTCCGCCTCCGCTTCCGCTTCCTCTTCGCCTACGACGTGATCGGCGCGCTCATCCGCGCCCACCTCGTCGATCACGCCTGGTGCGCCGTGGGTCGCGATGTTTCCACGTTTCCACGATCCAGACCGATTTGGCAGTTGCTGAGAGAAAGAGAGAAATGGTTGCGGTGTTTGGTTTGGAAGATGGATGGATGGATGGATGGATGGATGGAATTGTAGAGATGTGGAATGGTTGAAGCGTTGTAGGATTTGAATGAGAATCGAAAATGTGTTTAGGAAGGAAAGAAGGAAAATGTAGATTTAGAGTGTGTAGGGTGTTGGAATGATTTAGAAACATGAACAGAATAATAATAAGATTTTGTAAGTTGATTGTTGAAAGAATAGAATAGAATAGAATAGAATATTTAAAGTGTATTCTTTGGTTTAGAGAAATGATATTACAGAACAGGAAATCATTTGTGAATAATAAGTGAAGAAAGGTGTCTGTATGAAAAACACTGAAACACAACCAATTTCGATTTGATTCACAATGGTTGTTTTTGTATTATTCAATCCAATGATTCCTATATGAATATGATTTGGCTAGGATAATAGATGGATGGATGTGATATATGGAATATATACCAAAAAACACCAATACAGAGTGATAAGACAAAGTGGACTGATGAATGAAACTCTTGCCGATAACACTATTCACAAAGATATTATTTAAATAGAAGCAACATAGACATTTCAGACGATGAAATATACTTTTCCTTGAAAAGAATTTTCAAACAACAACGATTAAAAATGAATTCACCTCCAAACTATTATTACCAAACAATCGAAACAAAAGGAGGCGAAAAACGATCGATTTCTATTCCTAAACTATTCCCTACAGCAAGAATATTACAACACAGTTTAGTTAAAAGCAAGGTACTTCAATAACAAAAGCGGAAACATGCATTCATAACCTTGTTAGTCACCAATTATTTCTTTACTGCACATAAGTGATTCGAAGAGTAAAGATGATGGATATGTTATCACAAATTAATGGATATCAAGAACTCAAGGAACGGCTGTTACTCCTGGACGGTTACAAAACGCATGGCGAAGAGAGGAATAAAACAGATCATAAAGAGCGTGTTTGGAGTGCGAATTCAGCAGAACAAAATGAGCTCGATGGAAATGACGACTGCTCTGCACGGCTTTCACGCTGAGCGAACTGATCACGAGCGACTGCACGTGGGAGAAGCAAATGGGAGGCGTACGCTATCGAGTTTGTTCCAGTCGATGTTCAGTTGACTCAGATCGATTCGCTTAAAAACCGCGATCGGAGAAGACGGATGTTCGAATAGAATTTCTTGCGAAGCGACTTCCACACGCGGACCGCGCGACTGAGCCTTAGGAACCGCGGAAATCGCTTACTTGCAGATCGATGACCACATTATTGTTTCCATCCACTGATAATTTGTGTTCCTCTCGGTGGTATAGCACCATTGTGGCGGCGTCGAGGAATAAATACGACGGAATCGACTGAATGAACACGCATCCCAACAAAAGAAACGCCTTTGAATTGAAAGTTGTACGACAAACGAAGCCGAATGAAATCGATGAGAAGCCGATCGCGTGGCTTATGACTGCTGATGATGTTGTTCCCTTTCACTCCTTCTCCCAAATCGGACTTCGCCAGTTCTTCCGAAACGACCAGTGGAAAAATCGAAGGGCGAACCAGCGATCGAACGAAGAGCTTTGTGTACTACACGTTTCGTTTCCCTGCAAAATCCCACTTGATTGTCGTATTCTCGGTTGATCCAGAACAGAATATCGTCGTTATTCTGAATGCTACGCATGATAGAACGCCTTTGTAATCTACCTCTGCTTCGAATAGTCCTCGATATACACGTTATAAGGTCGGTTTCGCACACTCTGGGTGAAGAAAGTCAAGTCCGGCGAGCTCACCACCATGTGAAGCAGCGAATCACTCGGATGAGTCTCTCCAGCTTCTACTCTTTATCGAATTCGAATCGAATTCACCTCGCAGCGATCCAAACGGTTCGTGTCTACGATTTATTCCTTTGCATCCAATTCGAACAGAGTCGATTCCTCGCTTTCGCGAACGTTCTTATCCAGTCCAAAGCTGCTATCCAAACTGAATTGCGCTCCAGGCGTTCCGCTCGTTTGGGACTGCAAATCCTGATAGCGTTGGCTGTGTGAAACCTCCGCTTCTCAAGATTCAGAACAAGAAACGTTGGCCAAGTCGGGAGAAAAGGCGGAAGGATCGTTTTCATCACCCGAAAGAATGCCTTGAAGCGGCAAATCGTCGAAGTAAACTCGACTGGACAGAGCGGAAGGGAGTTTGGGAAGCACTGAATACAAGAGAGAAAGGAATGCAAACAAACAGAATCAACTTCGAGGATGGGACGAAGCAAAGCGCATTGCTTATAGAAACCTTGAAGCTGCTTTTGAATCTGATCGATACTGCCTTTGCATTTATTCACATCCACGGATTGAACAAAATCTATTCCAGAAATCGGCACCATTTTGATTACCATTGGTTTCGGTTCGATAGAAAATCGCCTGTATAAACCCAGGAACGATCGAATCACTCTTCTCTACTGAAAATCTGAAAATCACAGACAGGTAAATCACCAACCGAAAAAGAGGAGCTTGAAAGGGTGAAATGGGAGCAACCGAAACCAAATCCACGCCCACAGCAGCTTCGTGAAGATTGTCCTGTGTCATCTGCGTTCGAATTCGGATAGAAAAGATACGTTATAGGAAACTCGATCATCGATATAAATTGGAACGGAAGGTGTGATAACGATAATGTGGGATCCATTCATGTCAAACAATGGATGTCGTTTGTTTTGTTTGATATCCTTAAGAATGACATTGAAAGCAATGAGTGGAGAAGAATAGTGCGAAGGAGACAAAACAACTAGGTTCCATCGATTCAAAATCGTTACATTTATCCGAAGAACTCTCTCCGAATTGATTGCAAACGATGGGGACTTTGCTATTTCTCAATCTCCCACACAAAAACAAACAAATCCGAACCAATATTACTAATAAACTTGCGGATCTTGATCTTCACGTCTTCCAAATCGTCCGTTCGATCTTTACACAACACCTATTATTCTGAGCAAAATAGCCCCGATTTTTGTACTTTCACAAACGGCTTTCTGGATTGTTGCTCAATAATCGACTCCCCATGAAACATGTCCAAATCTTTTCGTTAGAAACAAACATTCAAAAACCCAACGCATCATCAGCATCACTGTTACCAAATGATGCGTGTTTCCCTATTTCCACATTTCTTGGATCTTTCGCAGACACGAATCCGCCACGATTTCGCCTCGAAGAAACCCGCTCGAATCCATACACAAAATCTCCCTCGTTATGTGCACCACCACATACATTCGGCAGTTATTTCGATAGAAAAAGCAATTCGTTTCCGCGGTTATCACACCTCCGAAAACAGTGCGATTTCCCGCGGTCAAGCGAGTGATCTCGATTTCGCACTCATCGAGGTTTAAGTGTTGTTGCACGTACACAAACTGCCGCTGGAGGCTTAGAATCTTCTGCCAAATCTCCTGACGCGGGAGACAGCCAGCAATGATGATGATCTCGATGGAGCTGAGAGCGACGGATTCTCGGCTACAGGAACCTACCTGCACTATCTGTTGAGGAAGGAGGTTTAATGAGCGGCCCAGCTTTTCTTGGATACTGATTGCGACGTTGTTTTGAACAGCAGTGAGCGAACCAACTTCCAAATAGATCGTGGGCTTTTGGTTTTTGGAGGTTTAGAAATAGAGAATATCGCCTTGTTCGATTTCTGGAAAGCTACTGGGGTTGAGAAGGAGCGTGGTATTGGAAAAGATAGAAGAATGGAAGTAAATGGTTTTTTCTCCGAAAGACCGAATAACTGGAATGCGGGTCGATGTAATTGGAGATTCTAGAGGAAAGAGAGTGAAGCTTAAGGACTGTTAATGGTTTCGGTGTGCTGAAGGGTGGAAGACCACATACCCGTATCAATCTATGTGAAAAGACGACAAATAGTATTTACTGGAGAGAGTTCATCAACAGTTGGTAGAGGTTCTTTCGTTCGGTGAATAAAACTTGGATTATTATTCCTTGGGTTTTTAGATTCCTCTTGGAGACGTAATTGTTCCCTATGGTTCAAGGAACCGAACTTTTACAATACGCGCGTTTTCGTCTCCTCTGATATAATATTTGGAGTGGACTCGACATACAAAGGAAAAAGAATGGAGAATGTAATAGGAGTAATAAGAAGAATGTGATTATGTCACAAACACAAAATTGAAAGGAGATTTGAAAGGAAAGAGGAATAGATGATAGAAGGGTAAAAATACGTGATTGTGGGAGAACAAATGTTGAATTGCGTTAATGAGAATGGAGAAGGTTAGGGCAGTGATAGCGTCATAATATTTTAGGAGATTGGAGGTTGAGTTGCCAAGAGAGTGCGAAGTTCTTTTGGAAATAGACTTATTATGGTGTGGGATGTTGTGAAGTAATGGAATAACACAGAATATGGATGCTATTTCCAGAAAACAGCAAAAATAAGGAGGACATTGAGTTATCACGCAGTATTTCGCAGGTTGAATAAACACTTTTAGAATCTGTTCCATTTTCAAAAAGAACAAGGAAATCGATGATGGACTATCGACATAATGTTCCACACACTATTCTATCTGTTATATTTCATTATTGTGGATTATGTTGCAAAAAATACGTTCATGAACGACATAGGAGAAAAGATGGTCATTCACGGTTCTTCTCTAGCCTATTGCCATAGCGTATTCAATAATATATTAGACACATTTCGAGATACATAGTTACAAATGGAGCTTGCATTATGTTCTACAGGTATGGAAACTATAATTCCACTTAGAATAGATAGATTTTACACTATTACACATGGACAATAAGAATAGAAGTGGAATATTGTGAGCACATAGGAAACAGCTTAATTCGATCAACATTCGATATGGATGCTTACTACTATAGTGAAATTACAAAAAGAAATACTAAAAACCTTGAAAACAGAGAACAAATGAAAACCAAAGGTTAAACAGTGTCAAATATATATTATCACTATATGTACAGTAAATAGATGGCCTTTTTACAGTTTGAACAAAGAACAATTACATCTATCGAACAAAAATATGAGTGACCGCTTGAATATTCTTGGAAAACACATGCAGAAAAAAATGATTATTACACGAGAAGACGCGAAAGAATAACAAAAAAGAGGAAATGTACTATGTACAGTAATCATTGATGATTATAGAATAATGATTACTCTATATCCAAAGAATATTATCAGTATAATGATGAGTAACTTAAAAATGGGAGAAGACTGTGCCTCTGGCATTGAACTAACCACGATTCGTGTGAAAGGTTCTGGAAACCACATTGCTGACACATGGTGGGAATATGATGTTTCTGAACAATTTCCTATCAAGTCAGCCAATGAAACGAATGGTTCTGTTAATATTGAGGTGGACAAACCACATGAAGGGTGTCTAATAAGAACAACGCTGAAGAATTCCAAAATGGAAGGAGAATCATGCATCTATTCTAAGGATAATGTGTTGATGGCGAAACTAACATTCGTGGATGGAATAGCGACAGGACCGTGTTCCATTTATAATAATGGTTATTTGTTCTTTTCTGGCTATTTTGAAAATGGTTATCGCGAAGGGAGAGGAAAAGAATATGACAGAAATGGAAACCTAATATCAGATGGATATTATTCGAAAGGCAAGAAACTAAATATAGAACCATCGAAAGAAATGGGAAAAGAATATTGGAATGAATATGATGACAATGGTGTATTGATTCGAATTTGTCAAAAAGATGATTTCGGAAAGTATAATGGAATTTGTTATACTTATAAGAATGGCAATTTGGATCAATTGAGTCACTGGGAGAATGGATGTGAAAGTACATACAATGGTTATTTCAAGTTATATGATGAGGTTAATAAGAGATGGTTTAAAGGCAATTTTGAAAATGGTTATCGCGAAGGGAGAGGAAAAGAATATGACAGAAATGGAAACCTAATATCAGATGGATATTATTCGAAAGGCAAGAAACTAAATATAGAACCATCGAAAGAAATGGGAAAAGAATATTGGAATGAATATGATGACAATGGTGTACTGATTCGAATTTGTCAAAAAGATGATTTCGGAAAGTATAATGGAATTTGTTATTCATTTAACTCAGGAAAGATAAGTCGTGTAAGTTTGTGGAAAGAAGGGAAAGAAATAGAATTGCTGAAGCAATTCAGCGATGATATCATGACGGAGTATAAGAATGGTAACAAAGAATATGAAGGCGGATTTTTAGATTCTCTGGAATTACAATATCCCAGAAATGGAGAGGGAGTAGCATATGGAAAAGATGGGAAAACAAGGATTTTTCAAGGAAACTACAAATTCGATAAACGTCATGGCAGAGGATCTAAATTCCAGAATGGTTTGGCAACTAAGGAAAGAAAGTGGACATTGGGTAAAAGATCACCTGTTTTCTGGTGTATTGAAGCATTCATAATATTTTATGTACTTCTAATGGTTATTGGTTATATAGTTGATGCCGCTATTGGAGTTTCATTACTGATATTATTGGTAATACTGATAGTAATCCGATGGATACACTACAAGAGAAGTGATAATACAAAAGGGAAAAGACATGATTTGGATTTCGTAAGTGCTATGGTTTATACATGGTCATTACATCGTAATGGAAATAATAAACTGGGTAAAAACGAAAGAAGACAGTCCTATAGAAAGACTCTTTATGGAATACATTTAATACTAATTTGTGTGTTGGGATTATTAATGGTATTTGGTGTAATTGGTACAATAGTGCAAAATATCTATATAACACCCTATACACATCTGTTTCAAACTGCATTTGTGGTTGAATCAAATAAATACAATGAAGTAAGACATTTTCAACTTAACAATAAGCCATACTTAAAAACCATAATTATAAAGAACAATTGTTTTGCAAAAGCAAGAACATTTAGTATAAATGGGTTACAATCATTGACTACATTATCAATCGGATCAAATTCATTTACTCAACATACTAATGATTATGGCAATGATATTGATAAATCGAAATCATTCCACATATTGAATTGTGCTAAATTAGAATCAATTGAAATCGGAGAATATAGTTTCAGTGATTATGGTGGTCAATTTGAATTGAACAATTTACCCGAATTACAATCATTGATAATCGGATCGAATTCGACTGATTCCTATAATTTCTATTCATCATCATCATTTGAAATCGAGAGTATTATATTGATATATTGATATTGTTAATATTCTAGATTTACCCAAATTATCAATACTATCAATTGGTAATGAAGCATTCGGAAATTCAACAATATTCCATTTATCCAATTTGAATTCAATACAATCATTGAATATCGGAAACAACAAATTCAATCAAGTCTCAACATTTATGATTGAAGGATTCCAATCATTGACTACATTATCAATCGGATCAAATTCATTTACTCAGAAAAAGAATGATTATGGCAATGATATTGATAAATCGAAATCATTTCATATATTGAATTGTACTAAATTAGAATCAATTGAAATCGGAGAATATAGTTTCAGTGATTATGGTGGTCAATTTGAATTGAACAATTTACCCGAATTACAATCATTGATAATCGGATCAAATTCGACTGATTCCTATAATTTCTATTCATCATCATCATTTGAAATCGAAAGTATTATATTGATATATTGAAATTGTTAATATTCTAGATTTACCCAAATTATCAATACTATCAATTGGTAATGAAGCATTCGGAAATTCAACAATATTCCATTTATCCAATTTGAATTCAATACAATCATTGATAATCGGAAATGAATGTTTCGGTTATTCATCAATATTTGAAATTAATGGATTCCAATCATTGACTACATTATCAATCGGATCAAATTCATTTACTCAGAAAAAGAATGATTATGGCAATGATATTGATAAATCGAAATCATTCCACATATTGAATTGTACGAAATTAGAATCAATTGAAATCGGAGAATATAGTTTCAGTGATTATGGTGGTCAATTTGAATTGAACAATTTACCCGAATTACAATCATTGATAATCGGATCAAATTCGACTGATTCCTATAATTTCTATTCATCATCATCATTTGAAATTGAAAGTATTATATTGATATATTGAAATTGTTAATATTCTAGATTTACCCAAATTATCAATACTATCAATTGGTAATGAAGCATTCGGAAATTCAACAATATTCCATTTATCCAATTTGAATTCAATACAATCATTGATAATCGGAAATGAATGTTTCGGTTATTCATCAATATTTGAAATTAATGGATTCCAATCATTGACTACATTATCAATCGGATCAAATTCATTTACTCAGAAAAAGAATGATTATGGCAATGATATTGATAAATCGAAATCATTCCACATATTGAATTGTACGAAATTAGAATCAATTGAAATCGGAGAATATAGTTTCAGTGATTATGGTGGTCAATTTGAATTGAACAATTTACCCGAATTACAATCATTGATAATCGGATCAAATTCGACTGATTCCTATAATTTCTATTCATCATCATCATTTGAAATCGAAAGTATTATATTGATATATTGAAATTGTTAATATTCTAGATTTACCCAAATTATCAATACTATCAATTGGTAATGAAGCATTCGGAAATTCAACAATATTCCATTTATCCAATTTGAATTCAATACAATCATTGAATATCGGAAACAACAAATTCAATCAAGTCTCAACATTTATGATTGAAGGATTCCAATCATTGACTACATTATCAATCGGATCAAATTCATTTACTCAGAAAAAGAATGATTATGGCAATGATATTGATAAATCGAAATCATTCCATATATTGAATTGTGCTAAATTAGAATCAATTGAAATCGGAGAATATAGTTTCAGTGATTATGGTGGTGACTTTGAATTGAACAATTTACCCGAATTACAATCATTGATAATTGGATCGAATTCGACTGATTCCTATAATTTCTATTCATCATCATCATTTGAAATTGAGAGTATTATATTGATATATTGAAATTGTTAATATTCTAGATTTACCCAAATTATCAATACTATCAATTGGTAATGAAGCATTCGGAAATTCAACAATATTCCATTTATCCAATTTGAATTCATTACAATCATTGAATATCGGAAATGAATGTTTCGGTTATTCATCAATATTTGAAATTAATGGATTCCAATCATTGACTACATTATCAATCGGATCAAATTCATTTACTCAGAAAAAGAATGATTATGGCAATGATATTGATAAATCGAAATCATTTCATATATTGAATTGTACTAAATTAGAATCAATTGAAATCGGAGAATATAGTTTCAGTGATTATGGTGGTCAATTTGAATTGAATGGTTTACCCGAATTACAATCATTGATAATCGGATCGAATTCGACTGATTCCTATAATTTCTATTCATCATCATCATTTGAAATCGAGAGTATTATATTGATATATTGAAATTGTTAATATTCTAGATTTACCCAATTTGGAATATGTATATTTAGGTGCTTATTCATTTCACTTGTTCATATTGTCTCGATTTGACAGTATTAAATTGTATACTTTTGATTATCTTAGATTTACCGAAATTGAAATCTATCAATATGGGATCATTTGCATTATTTGGTCAATGGGGAAATGATAATTGTAGTTTATCTATAACTGGTATTAATGTTTTTGAAACAAGTATAATAATAGATCTTCCTGAGTTAGAATCAATTATATCTCTTGGATATTCGTTGTTTTCACCTCGTTATGTTATTATGAAGAGTATTTTATATATTTATCTCTTTAATTCATAGATATTCCAAATTGTGATAATGTTATACTGCATGGAGCACTAAAATATGTTTCAAATTTAACAATATCTACATCAAGTAATATAGAAATGCATGTTTTTATAGTATAGATGTACACAATAAACTACGATCAATTATCGAATCTCGATCAGTTCCATCTGGTTTTTCTACATGTTCCTATTTATCATCATTAAATATGAAAACATCAACATCATTAAATATTCCTAATAACAAATGCAATAGTCCATCATTGGTATCATTTGACTTGAGTGCATATAAATTAATCGAAAGAATCGAAATTGGAAATGAAAACTTTTACTATTCGAAAGTGTTAATTCTGGATGGTCTTATAAAACTTGAACTATTTAAAATCGGAAGCAATTCATTTACTCAGGAAAAGAACAGATGGGGAAATGATAAATCGAAATCATTCCACATATTGAATTGTGAATCATTGGAATCCATTCAAATTGGTCAATATAGTTTCAGTGATTTTGCTGGCGACTTTGAATTGAAGAATCTACCACAATTACAATCCATTCAAATTGGTACATTTGGAAGTACTTCATACAATTTCTATTTTAGTTCATTTGTGCTTCGAGGTATTGATATGATATTGAATATTTGAATCATGCATAGATCTTCCAAATCTACAATCCATTGCATTAGGTTGGCGTGTATTCCTTAGATCCTTATCAACAATAATTGAAAGTATTGAATGAATTCGAATGAAATGATTGATGTAGATCTTCCATCATTACAATCCATTCAACTTGGTTTTGAAGCACTTCGTGGAAGATATGATGATGATTCTTGTTCATTGACAATGCGAAGTAATAATGAATTGATTGGTTATGATTTGTTTTGTAGATCTTCCAATTCTAACATCAATAACTTCCGAACGATTTAGTTTCTATAATCCTCATGTAGTGACATTGGAAAGTATTTCTGAATATTGAATATTGATAGTATTTAGATATTCCAAATCTTCGAAATGTCAATCTATTTCCTTCATTCGATAAAGTTCGATCGAAATCAATTTCGAGTATAGTTTGATTGATTTGATTTGATTCATAGATGTTTCTTCCATTCTCGCTGATCTTGTCAAAATCAAGTATTAAATCTATAATTTTGATTTGATTTGATTTGTTCAGTGATTCGTCATTGTTTACGAACATTTCCATTGATTGATTGATTGTTTGTTTGTTTGTTTCAAACCGATTCTTGATCACAATTCATGATTCTATAATTATCAAAATATCAATTCTGCCTGATTATTATGATGTTCTTCTTTACCATTTTAACAATGATACTGAATAATGATTGTTGTTTCAATCAATCAATCAATCAATCATTGTTTTCGATCATCATTATTATTATTACCAATGAGCCAATGATCACATATTGAACATTTACAAATGATGAATCCAATCTACCAATAATAATAATATAGAAATGATGGTTAGAATAGGTTTGAACTAGGATTTGTTCAATATTGATAGGAAACTGCTTGCTTCGAATAATCATAATCATCATCATAATCATGAATAATAAGATTGGATTTGCTAGTGACACAATGGAATGGTTGGAATCGATTGATATTGGATGATTATTCACATTTGTGAATCCATTGTTAAATCGGTAGATAATACAATACAATACAATACAATACAATAGAATGATTGATATTGAATTAGGATATTGATTTTGACTTATTGAATAGGAATAGATCACTGTATACATAGAATAGAATAGAATAGAATAGAATAGAATAGAATAGAATAGAATAGAATAGAATAGAATAGAATAGAATAGAATAGAATAGAATAGAATAGAATAGAATAGAATAGAATAGAATAGAATAGAATAGAATAGAATAGAATAGAATAGAATAGAATAGAATAGAATAGAATAGAATAGAATAGAATAGAATAGAATAGAATAGAATAGAATAGAATAGAATCCGATTGAATAGCATTGGAAATCATATTGGATTCACCATTCAATCAATCCAACTATCATTTGTTTGTTTGTTTGTTTGTTTGTTTATCAATGAGTCACAAAACATGGATTTATCAATTTGATAATAATGGAATCAAATCGGATGTGTTTGATACTTGATAGTTGTAGTTAGTAGTAATATCAATCGTGGTTTCACAATTCGATATTTGGATGGAATGTCGTATTCTTCAATATCACACAAACCACTCATTCGCTCACTCACTCACTCAATCAATCAATGGATCAAAGATAGCTGATTCAAAATGCAAATGAATGTTGAATATCGTAAAGAATCAATTCATCATTCACACTCAATCATACTGATAAGAATAGAAAGGCTGTTCAATCCATTGAATGATTGAATGATCGAATGAATGATGAGTATTTGGTTAGTTTTCGATTTCCATTCATCATCATTATTATCATTATTATGATTGTATGATCATCCACATTATTCATCGGTCTATTTCAGCATATTGAATACCATTAGATCACTTTGGTATTGTTGATCATGAATAGAATGATTGGATAGGATCGATCAATCAGAATCAGAATCAGAATCAGATTGATGATGAGTATTCAACCATCAATCCTCGTGATTATTATTATTAGTAGTAGTAGTTTTTGTATTTGTTTTTGTATTTGTTCGATTATCAATGATATAGAATCGATCGAATGATTCATTGATAGCGATCCAATCGACTGATAGAATTATCCAATTGATTCGATCGAATTTAAATGGAACAATCACTCAAACACATTGTAGTCTCAATGGTTGTTTTGCAATTGAATCGATCGAGATTCATGAAATCATTATGTTCGATCATTGGTTTAGCTGGAATCTATCATTGTACTGTATTGTATAACAATACTCTTATTTCTTTCTTTCTTTCTTTCTGATCATTATTATCATCATTATTGATATCATTCAAATCATTAGATCCCATTCGAACAAGTCAATATGGAATCAGCATTTGATAATCACAATACAATAGTGAGGCATATTGTGAGAATCATTTGTGTTGTGGTTTGAATATGAGTATTTCGATAATGGCCTTTCTTGGAATCCATTGTTTGATTGTATATTCAATATGCTGTTTGTGATTGTACACCGATGAATCCACAAATCACATATTTCGAATGAATCTTGATCGAACGACTTCAATCGAATCGTTTTGACAAGATTCATTGCACTTAATCCAATTGAATGAATAGGAATCGACACAATCCATATTTGTTTGTTGAGATAGTATTCATTTGGATAATACTCAATGATTCATTATTTTTTTGTTTTTGTTTTGATTTTGCTTATCTATTTTTGATTATTCCATTTTTCATTTGTTATTGTTGTTGTTTTTCAACTTTTGGAATTGATTGTAGTTCATTTTATTATTTCATTTTCGATTTTGATTTGTAGTTTCTTCTTGTTTGTTTTGCTATTCTTTAGTTTTCTTTGTTTCTTATTTTCTTATATTTGTGCATTTTATTCCTCTTCATTTGTTTCCTTTTTCTTTTGTTTTCTTTTGTTTTGTTTTGTATGATTCTAATTTGTTTTTAGTTTTTCTTTTTTGTATTTTCTTTTTCTTTATTATTCCCTTTTTTATATTCTAACATTCATCCTTTTATTATTCACTATTCACCAGACAAATTGGATTGTATCGATTCTTATTGATTCAATTCTCATAAGGAAATATGTGATTATTTGTTTGGATTGTTCCATGTTTTGTTTTGCTTATTTCTGTTTGTTTTATGTTCATTATCATCATTATCATCATCATTATTATTATTATATTATCCATTTTAACCAATCATCGAATCAAACATGTGCCA